>NC_079190.1:483465000-483612830 GCF_029499605.1 Hyla sarda | reverse complement strand
ATCTCTCTCTCTCCCCTCTCTCTCTCTCTCTCTCCCTCTCTCTCTCTCTCTCTCTCTCTCCCTCTCCTCTCTCTCTCTCCCCCCTCTCTCTCCCTCTCTCCCTCTCTCTATTTCTCTCTCCCTCTCTCCCTCTCTCTCTTTCTCTCTCTTTCTCTCTCTTTCTCTCTCTTTCTCTCTCTTTCTCTCTCTTTCTCTCTCTCTCTCTTTCTCTCCCTCTCTCCCTCTCTCCCTCTCTCTATCTCTTTCTCTCCCTCTCTCTCCCTCTCTCTTTCTCTCTCTTTCTCTCTTTCTCTCTCTCTCTTCTCTCTCTCTTTCTCTCTCTCTTTCTCTCTCTCTTTCTCTCTCTCTTTCTCCCTCTTTCTCTCTCTCTCCACACATTGCTTGCTGGCAAGACTGTTTGAAGGGATATATATATGTGTGTGTGTGTGTATATATATATATATATATATATATATATATACATATGAGAAGATAGCGGAGTAGCAGCACGCCAAACAGAAAATAGGTTGGTGCAAGCTGCTGAGGTTCCTTGGTCAGATGTACGGATCCAGACATAAGCAAAAATGGCTGAAGCACTCAAAAATGCAGTGAAAAATTAGTGGTAGCTTTATTCCATGTGGTAATACAGATGCAATGTTTCGGCTCCCATGCAGCCTTTTTCAAGCATACAAAGTGACTAAAAGCGGCAGTATATATAGGACCACCCCCAACATGGGGGTAAATAACAGTAAAACATAAATCAATATAAATCTTTATACATATCATAGTGCAAATACATCAAGGTACATAATTCAGAGACAATGAGCATTGTCAGCATAATAAAGTGCACCAAAGTGCCGTGCAAAATAAAATCAAGTTAAAAAGCAGACATAATGCTTGATAAGACATTCCATAAAACATAATTAACAGTGGGGGCAAAGTTCATGGAGGAACACTCACCAGGTAGGTAATGTAAATATGGACAGTCCACACTAAAACAGTGCGCACTGCCTTGCTGCGGCGCCATAGTAAAGGATGGGGATAGGTGTCAGCTGGCGCATTCACAATGGCTGACATTTATCATTGTCTTTAGACAGTTTTTTGTGTCTAGAAAAGGTGCAAAAATGGAGCAAGCAGGGTTTATTTGCGCCTTTTTTGCACCTTTTGGTTTACACATTTCTGCTGATTTTGAGTTGCAATCCACTGATATTGGCAATACACATGATATGGGAGGGTTTTATTAACTGCGCCTTTTTGTGAAATTGTGCAAAAAAGGCGCAAAGCCACTGAAAAGTCTCTAAAACTACACCAGCCCAGACTTAGCTTATCTTTTTGGTGTATGTGAAGAGAGAAATTTCAGAAAATGTGACCTGCGCAAAATTTATCAAATGCTCTGCGACCATTTAATAAATTTGGTTCTTCTACACGTTACCAGCACACAAAAAAAGGTGTAAAAAAATGCTTCACTTACACCTACAATGATAAATGCTTCTCTTACACCTATAATGACAAATGCTTCACTTACACCTATAATGACAAATGCTTCACTTACACCTATAATGATAAATGCTTCTCTTACACCTATAATGACAAATGCTTCACTTACACCTATAATGATAAATGCTTCCCTTACACCTACAATGATAAATGCTTCCCTTACACCTACAATGATAAATGCTTCACTTACACCTATAATGATAAATGCTTCACTTACACCTACAATGATACATGTTCACTTACACCTACAAGGATAAATGCTTCACTTACACCTATAATGATAAATGCTTCACTTACACCTACAAGGATAAATGCTTCACTTACACCTATAATGATAAATGCTTCACTTACACCTATAATGACAAATGCCAGCCAATGTGTACATATAGGTATCGATGGCCATCTTACTGAGGGGAAAGTTCGCATTATCAGCGTCCGCTCAAATGGTTGCTTGGGCGCATGCGCAATGTAAACATTGAAGTATCAGAAGCCATGTTCTGATATATCAAGGTACGCTCAGGTGTTTGAGGACCTGGTGCAGCGGGCAATTGATATCATTTATCATGTATAAGGAGATATAATTTCATATCATGAAGACATTAAAGTGAATACTAGTGTAAATTGTGTCTAAACTCTATCATAGACTATTGGGCATATACAGTGGGGATCAAAAGTTTGGGCACCCCAGGTAAAAATTTGCATTAATGTGCATAAAAAAGCCAAGAAAAGATGGAAAAATCTCCAAAAGGCATCAAATTACAGATTAGACATTCTTATAATATGTCAACCAAAAGTTAGATTTTATTTCCATCATTTATACTTTAAAAATAACAGAAAACAAAAAAATGGCATCTGCAAAAGTTTGGGCACCCTGCAGAGTTAATATCTTGTACTACCCGATTTGGCAAGTATCACAGCTTGTAAACACTTTTTGTTGTCAGCCAAGAGTCTTTCAATTCTTGTTTGAGGTATCTTTGCCCATTCTTCCTTATAAAAGTCTTCCAGTTCTTTGAGTTTTCTGTGCTGTCTGTCACGCACAGCTCTTTTAAGGTCTATCCATAGATTTTCAATTATGTTGAGGTCAGGAGATTGTGAAGGCCATGGAAAAACCTTCAGTTTACGCCTCTTGATGTAATCCCCCGTGGATTTCGAGGTGTGTTTAGGATCATTAGCCTTCCTCTTTTTAACTTCAGCTTTTTCACAGATGGCATCAAGTTAGCATCCAAAATTTGCTGAAATTTTATTGAATCCATTTTTCCTTCTACTCGTGAGATGTTCCCTTTGCCACTGGCTGCAATACAACCCCAAAGCATGATTGATCCACCTCCATGTTTAACAGTTGGACAGAAGTTCTTTTCAATACATTCTGTTCCCCTTCTTGTTTCCAAAATGCATCAGGCTTGTCTATATGTTCATTTGCAAAGTTCAAACGCTGATTTTTGTCGTGAGGACGTAGAAGAGGTTTTCTTCTGATGACTCTTCCATGAAGACCATATTTGTACAAGTATCTCTTTAACCCCTTAAGGACCAGGCCATTTTACACCTTTTTTTTGCAAATCTGACCACTGTCACTTTAAACATTAACTCTGGAATGCTTTTAGTTATCATTCTGATTCCGAGAATGTTTTTTCGTGACATATTCTACTTTAACTTAGTGGTAAAATTTTATGGTAGCTTGCATCCTTTCTTGGTAAAAAATCCCCAAATGTGATGAAAAAAATGAAAATTTAGCATTTTTCTAACTTTGAAGCTCTCTGCTTGTAAGGAAAATGGATATTCAAAATAAAAAAAATTTTGGTTCACATATACAATATGTCTACTTTATGTTTGCATCATAAAATTTATGAGTTTTTACTTTTGGAAGACACCAGAGGGCTTCAAAGTTCAGCAGCAATTTTGAAATTTTTCACAAAATTTTCAAACTCGCTATTTTTCATGGACCAGTTCAGGTTTGAAGTGGATTTGAAGGGTCTTCATCTTAGAAATACCCCATAAATGACCCCATTATAAAAACTACACCCCCCAAAGTATTCAAAATGACATTCAGTAAGTGTTTTAACCCTTTAGGTGTTTCACAGGAATAGCAGCAAAGTTAAGGAGAAAATTCAAAATCTTCATTTTTTACACTCGCATGTTCATGTAGACCCAATTTTTGAATTTTTGCAAGGGGTAAAAGGAGAAAATTTTTACTTGTATTTGAAACCCAATTTCTCTCGAGTAAGCACATATGTCTATGTTAATTGTTCACAGGGCGCAGGAGACTTGGGGGGCATGTCACCTTTAGGAAGCCCCTATGGTGCCAGGACAGCAAAAAAAAAAAACACATGGCATACCATTTTGGAAACTAGACCCCTCGGGGAACGTAACAAGGGGTAATGTGAACCTTAATACCCTACAGGTGTTTCACGACTTTTGCATATGTAAAAAAAACATTTTTTTTTACCTAAAATGCTTGGTTTCCCAACATTTTTACATTTTTAAAAAGGGTAATAGCAGAAAATACCCCCCACAATTTGTAACACAATTTCTCCCGAGTACGGCGATACCCCATATGTGGCCCTAAACTGTTGCCTTGAAAGATGACAGGGCTCCAAAGTGAGAGCGCCATGCGCATTTTAGGCCTAAATTAGGGACTTGCATAGGGGTGGACATAGGGGTATTCTACACCAGTGATTCCAAAACAGGGTGCCTCCAGCTGTTGTAAAACTCCCAGCATGACTGGACAGTCAGTGGCTATCTGGCAATACTGGGAGTAGTTGTTTTGCAACAGCTGGAGGCTCCGTTTTGGAAACAGTGGCGTACCAGACGTTTTTCATTTTTATTGGGGAGGGGGGCTGTTTAGGGGTATGTGTATATGTAGTGTTTTTTACTTTTTATTTTATTTTGTGTTAGTGTAGTGTAGTGTTTTTAGGGTACAGTCGCACGGGCGGGGGTTCACAGTAGTTTCTCGCTGGCAGTTTGAGCTGCGGCAGAAAATTTGCCGCAGCTCAAACTTGCAGCCGGATACTTACTGTAAACCTCTGCCCATGTGAGTGTACCCTGTACGTTCACATTGGGGAGGGGGGAACATCCAGCTGTTGCAAAACTACAACTCCCAGCATGTACGGTCTATCAGTGCATGCTGGGAGTTGCAGTTTTGCAACAGCTGGAGGCACACTGGTTGTGAAACACCGAGTTTGGTAACAAACTCAGTGTTTTGCAACCAGTGTGCCTTCAGCTGTTGCAAAAGCTACAACCCCCAGCATGTACGGACAGCGGAAGGGCATGCTGGGTCTTGTAGTTATGCAACAGCTGGAGGCATACTACTTTGGGTGGGGATGCTGGGGATTGTAGTTATGCAACAGCTGGAGACACACTGGTTTGCTACTTAACTCAGTGTGCCTTCAGCTGTTGCAAAACTACAACTCTCAGCAGTCACCGACAGCCAACAGGCATGCTGGGAGTTGTAGTTATGCAACCAGCAGATGCACCACTACAACTCCCAGCATGCACTTTAGCTGTGCAAGCTGGGAGTTGTAGTTATACAACAGCTGAAGGTACACTTTTCCATAGAAAAAATGTGCCTCCAGCTGTTGCAAAACTATAAGTCCCAGCATGCCCATAAGGGAATGCTGGGAGTTGTGGTGGTCTGCCTCCTGCTGTTTCATAACTACAGCTCCCAGCATGCCCTTTTTGCATGCTGGGAGCTGTTGCTAAACAACAGCAGGAGGCTATCACTCACCTCCTGCTGCTGCTCCACGCCGCATCAGGTCAGTCCCTCGCCGCCGCTGCTCCTGGGGCCCCGATCCCAACATTCGGGGTCTCCAGCACCCGGGGTGCACGTCCCGCACCCGCTCACGTCCTCCGGAAGAGGGGCGGAGCGGGTTGCGGGAGTGACACCCGCAGCAGGCGCCCTGATTGGTCAGCCGGTAAACCGGCCGACGAATCAGGGCGATCGTGAGGTGGCAGCAGTGCCACCTCACCCCTGCTGGCTATGGCTGTCACCGGGTCACTGGAGACCCGATTGACCCGGAATCGCCGCAGATCGCTGGACTGAATTGTCCAGTGATCTGCGGCCATCACCGACATGGGGGGGCATAATGACCCCCCTGGGCGATATGCCGTGATGCCTGCTGAACGATTTCAGCAGGCATCGGGCACCGGCTCCCCTCCAGCTAGCAGCGGGGGGCCGGGAATGGACAGGACGTACTCCTACGTCCTCGGTCCTTAAGGACTCGGAAACGGGGGCGTAGGAGTACGTCCATTGTCCTTAAGGGGTTAAAGTGGAATAGTGTACCACAACTCCAGTGTCTGACAGATCTTTCTGGAGGGATTGTGCACTCAAACGTGGGTTTTGAATAGTTTTTCTCACAATCCTGTTCTGTCTGATATTTTTCTTGGTCTTCCAGATCTTGCTTTAACTTCCACTGTTCCTGATGACTGCCATTTCTTAATTACATTCCGAACAGAGGATATTGACATCTGAAAACATTTTGCTATCTTCTTATAGCCTTCTCCAGCTTTGTGAGCATCAACTATTTTCAGTTTCAGATTTCTAGACAACTGCTTAGAAGAACCCATGGTGCTGATTGTTAGGGCAAGGTCAGAGGAGTCTGGGCATTTAAAACATTTGAGATTGACATCACCTGGTTAGAGCTGGTGCAGGGATTTCTGGCTAGACAAGCGAAGCTCCATTTTGGCGCCCCCCCCCCCCAAAATCGATACCCCCGTACCCCCCCCCCCCCCCATGTAACACCACAGATAACACAGTAATAACTCTGAGTACATATAATGTAGTAGATGTGACCTGCAGTCCTATGTAACATCACAGATAACACAGTGGTAATTCTCTGAGTACAGATAATGTAGTAGATGTGACCTGCAGTCCTATGTAACACCACAGATAACACAGTGATAATTCTCTGAGTACAGATAATGTAGTAGATGTGACCTGCAGTCCTATGTAACACCACAGATAACACAGTGATAATTCTCTGAGTACAGATAATGTATAGATGTGACCTGCAGTCCTATGTAACACCACAGATAACACAGTGATAACTGTCAGAGTACAGATAATGTAGTAGATGTGTCCTGCAGACCTATGTAACACCACAGATAACACAGTGATAACTCTCTGAGTACAGATAATGGAGTAGATGTGACCTGCAGTCCTATGTAACACCACAGATAACACAGTGATAATTCTCTGAGTACAGATAATGTAGTAGATGTGACCTGCAGTCCTATGTAACACCACAGATAACACAGTGATAATTCTCTGAGTACAGATAATGTAGTAGATGTGACCTGCAGTCCTATGTAACACCACAGATAACACAGTGATAACTCTCTGAGTACAGATAATGTAGTATATGTGACCTGCAGTCCTATGTAACACCACAGATAACACAGTGATAACTCTCAAGTACAGATGATGTAGTAGATTTGACCTGCAGTCCTATGTAACACCACAGATAACACAGTGATAATTCTCTGAATACAGATAATGTAGTTGTGACCTGCAGTCCTATGTAACACCACAGATAACACAGTGATAACTCTCTAAGTACAGATAATGTAGTAGATGTGTCCTGCAGTCCTATGTAAGACCACAGATAACACAGTGATAACGCTCTAAGTACAGATAATGTAGTAGCTGTCACCTGCAGTCCTATGTAACACCACAGATAACACAGTGATAACTCTCTGAGTACAGATAATGTAGTATATGTGACCTGCAGTCCTATGTAACACCACAGATAACACAGTGATAATTCTCTGAATACAGATAATGTAGTTGTGACCTGCAGTCCTATGTAACACCACAGATAACACAGTGATAACTCTCTAAGTACAGATAATGTAGTAGATGTGTCCTGCAGTCCTATGTAAGACCACAGATAACACAGTGATAACGCTCTAAGTACAGATAATGTAGTAGCTGTCACCTGCAGTCCTATGTAACACCAGAGATACTCCCAAGTGGTAACCTGCTGATGGTGGTGCTACTGTTGGGGGGAGGGTGTTGCTGACGGATGATGAGGGTGCTACTGACCCCCCACCCCTCCGCATTAACAACCCCATCATCCCTTGGCAGCACCATCCTCCTGGCAGCAAGGCCCAAAAAGAGCCCTGATCATCTTTTAGCTCTACAAAAAGAAAAAACTCCCCCAAAGCCTAAAGCCCCCCTCCCCCAAAGCCTAGAGCCTCCCCCCCCCCCCCCCCCCAGCACCCTGTTTCTCCCTGGCATGGGCTTACCAGGATCAGGTGTTAGGTAGGTGAAAGGGGTGTAAAGTAGGTGGATGGGTGCCTTACCAGCCTCAGAAGGAACCAGGACGTCCGGTGGTCTGCAGGCCAGTCCTGCAGGCAGCAGACAGGCGGCGGCCATTACAGCAGTCCCTTCTGCTATGCGCGCTCCACTTCAAGTCTGACGTCACTGGGGCGTGCCGTCGGGTCATCTCCCAGCAAGCCTCTGCGGTACTGGGCCACAGGGAATGCCTGAAGAAATTACGTCTCTCCGGGTCCTCTATGCGGCGCCGGAGGATAATTTAAAAAAGAATCTATGTTAGACAGGTGCGCGGGCGGCAGGGAGTTTGTCGTGCACGAGCGCACATGGGTTATGGTGTAAGCCGGTGCGGTGCGCACCGCAGTCTGCTGGCAGACCTGGGGGGGTTTCTCCCATAATCTGTCCTACCCGTATGATTTTCTGGGGGGGATGTGTGTCCCCCAGTGCCTACGCCCATGACCGGGGGGTGAAGCTGAGGACCGCTGAGGATGGGGGGGGGGCTGCGTTGCTACGCCACTGCACAGACTTGAGGCTGTGAAGTCTGCAGGCCTGCTCATGATGCGCAGCGGGAGGCGCAACACAGTTTAAAAAAGAGAAAAAGTCCTTGATTTTTCCGCCCCCTGCTCCGTGCGCCCCTAAGCGACCGCATGGTCTGCTTAATGCAAGCGCCGGGCCTGCACCTGGTCTTCCCAGATGATGATTGAGAACAATCCATGACACTGGCAGGTCTCAGCTTTGCAAAGGGGGCAGTGCATGCTATAAATTCTGTAGGGTGCCTAAACTTTTGCAGACGCCATTTCTTTGTTTTCTGTTATTTTGAAAGTGTAAATGATGGAAATAAAATCTAACTTTTGTTGACATATTATAAGAATGTCTCATCTGTAATTTGATGCCTTTTGGAGATTTTTCCATCTTTCCTTGGCTTCTTTATGCACATTAATACACATTTTTACCTGGGGTGCCCGAACTTTTGATCCCCACTGTATATTGAAGTGTGAAGTGAGTATGAATGGAAGAGAAATGAAGTGTGAATAGTAGCCAGACAAATAAATAGTATTTAGTAAATTAAAAAAAATTAGAAAAAAAATTTAAAAAAGGAAAGAAAGATGAACAGATGAAATTTAAAGGTAAAAATAAAAAATAATTTATTAAAAATAAAAAAAATGTAATAAAAAATATCTAAAAATAAAAAAAGTAGACCATAAAAGGTAAAATAAAATAAACAAAAAATAAAAATTAAGATAAAATAAAAAAAATAGCAACCTCACTCCACATGCAAATGTTGTGGGTCTCTTTAATATAGTGTGCCCAGCATAGTACGAGTAAGAGAAGGGGGATTAGTATATATCTGATAAGTACTTAAAGCCATGCACAACTTAACTGCTCTGATGGGTGCGGAAATACCGTACTCAACTGTGCGTCCAGTGACCCGTGTGAGGCACCTGATGCAAAAACATTGTCACCAGTAGAAAGTCATGTCCGTGGGCTGCATAATAGAATTCAAGAACCATTGTCACCTAATGAATAAAACGTACAAGGGCCCAAATGGAGACCACAAACGTGTGGTATTGCCAATAAAGAATAAAAAATGCTGTCATAGCTACGAAGGCCCAAGAGACAAGTTATAAGATTTTGTCCCATTGGTATCGGGTCCCGGTGATGCTACACCGTTGGTATCCTTCTGTCCCGAGTTCCTACTGGCGTTGTGGTGGCGACGAGGGGACGATGACGCATATATGGTGTAGTTGCCCCAAACTCTTGCCCTTCTGGCGGTTGATCCTCCGGACCATCAGGGAGGTAACAGCGATCCAGGTACCTTCCAGCCCAGAGGCAGTATTGCTCTTCATGTTCCCGATGGCGCAAGCAAAATATAAAAATCTCTAACGCGACATCTTCAGGTTGCAAAGACAGTTATCCCTAGATGCTGGAAAAACCCTGATCCCCCCACAGGGGAGGTTACACATATTAGACATATGGAAGAACTCCTGGCTGTCCGCCCTGAGGATGTCACCAGACTCGCCGCCACTTGGCTCCCGTGGTCTACTTTTTGTTCCTCTCCTGGTTACCGGTTGGTGCGCTAACGCCTTTGTGTATGGGTCTGCTCCGTCTTCCCCGTCATTCTCGCCTGCAGTTGCCCTTTGGGCGGCCGTCGCCCTGGCTGGGTTTCCCTTGCCTAATGTTGGTTTGTCTGGTCTCCCTCTTTTAAGCTCCCATCCCTTCCCCCTTTCTTTCTATTTGTTTCCCTCTTGTTCTCTTCTTGTTTGTCTTGTCTTTTTGTTCTGTTTGACTAGGTACTTCATGTCTATTGCGTTTAGCTTAGTTACCTCCCTTTCTTTCATTTTTTACTGCCTAGACTCTTGCTCTTGCTTGCTTTGATCCTTTTTCTCCACTATTTAACGTTTTGATCTAGGCACTGGAGGTTTCTTTCTGGTACCCCTTTTCCTAAACTGATTGCTCTTAGGGTACATTGGTTATTGTTTTATAATGTTAACATTTTATTTACAAGTTTTACCATTCTATTTTGGCCCACGAGGCCACTGCCTTATTGTGTTGTTTTTTCATCTGGATATTTGTAAACTCTTGCTTTACTCAATAAAACTGTTCTTGAATTAGAAAAATAAAAAATGATAAAAAAAATGTTTTATATATATAAAATAATAATAATTTTAAAAAACTATGAAAAAATATATAAAAATATATAAATAAAAAGAAAAAAAGAAAAATGGTAGAAAATTAAAGACTGTAATCTAAACAATGTAGGAAAATAGAAAAGACCGGTGGTGAAAGTAGAAAAATAATTTTAGGCAAATTGCATTTGCAAATAAACGCAAAAAAAATGTCAGTGTCACAAACATTAAAGTGGCCAATGTGTTTAATAGAAATAATTTTCATGATACAAAAACATATCAAATTGGGAGGTACCCATCTCCAAAGGCACAAATAGTACACTCAATAATAAAACAAATATGATAAAAACAACAAACGCAAAAACAAGAGAACTGTGAGGTTCCTGTCCGTTAACTTAATTGCCACCTGTGATCTGATATTTCTATGAATAAATTACTAGTGTCGCTCAATCTTTTCCTACATAACAATATATTAATATGCTCAGCCTCCTCTGCAGATTGGTCTGCATTCCCAATGTTAGGGGCTTCCTTTAAAGAGGACCTCTCATGATCTTGTAAAATGTTATAATCCTCCCAGTTCACTGCCCCCATCATGATAAACCACCCCCTGCCTTTATTTTTATTATTTTTTAGTTTTCTACCTTTATATTGCTCTGTATTTTCTGCTCAGTCTCAGTCAGATTCACAGACTGGAAAGGGGGCGTAACCCAGTAGGCTGTGACATCATCTGAAGCCTCCATCTCCTGTTCTTCCAGGCTGGCGGGGGGTGGAGAGCAAACAGCAAAAGCCATTATTGTTATGATTCGGCTGGCTGGATGTGGATCCACTGTGTCAGCGAGGGATTGGCGTGGACCGTGTCGGTGGACCGGTTCTAGGGTTGCTACTGGTTTTCACCAGAGCCCGCCGCAAAGCGGGATGGTCTTGCTGCGGCGGTAGCAACCAGGTCGTATCCACCGGCAACGGCTCAACCTCGCTGACTGCTGAGAAGGCGTGAGACAGAAGGACTAGGCAGAGGCAAGGTCAGACGTAGCAGAAGGTCGGGGCAGGCGGCAAGGTTCGTAGTCAATGAGGATAGCAGGAGATCTGGAACACAGGCTTTGGACAACACTAAACGCTTTCACTGGCTCAAGGCAACAAGATCTGGCAAGGAAGTGCAGGGGAAGTGAGGTAATATGGACAGGGAGCAGGTGGAAGCTAATTAGGCTGATTGGGCCAGGCACCAATCATTGGTGCACTGGCCCTTTAAATCTTAGAGAGCTGGCGCGCGCGCGCCCTAAGGAGCGGAGCCGCGCGTGCCAGGACGTGACAGCCGGGGACCGGGACAGGTGAGTGACTTGGGATGCGATTCGCGAGCGGGCGCGTCCCGCTATGTGAATCGCATCCCCGCCGGCAATGTCAGTGCAGCGCTCCCGGTCAGCGGGTCTGACCGGGGCGCTGCAGAGAGAGGAACGCCGCGAGCGCTCCGGGGAGGAGCAGGGACCCGGAGAGCTCGGCGTAACAATTATTCTGTCCGGAGGGAGAAGATCTAGCAGAGTGTGCAGCAATGCAGGCTCTGCTCCCCAGGCGATGGGTGCCAGCCAGAGATCTGGTGGAAGGAAGGCAAGGAGGAAAAGCATAGAGATGTGGGCTGAGAGAAGGCCCAAAGAGTCCAGTTCAACCTACTGCTCCCGCATGACTGCACGGTTTACAGAGTATGAGCGGTGCGGTAAGGACCTCAGGCTGGCCAGAGAGGACCTGCGTGGGGCAAAGAATTTGGCAAAAACGGGGTAAAAAAAGAACAGGCCTGAGCTGAAGAGAAGAATCGCAGCGCTGAAAAGTGAGATTGTGAACCTGGATGAGAGGAGAGCAGAGATACTGGAAGGGAGCAGTCTCTTCAGAGAGACCAGTTTGCCACCATGAAATTCCCAGGTAAGGTGAAGGTGGAGGTGGATGATGGGGAGAGTAGTGGCAGTGAGGATAGTGAGGATGGCGGTGAAGGTGTAAAGGAGGAGAAGGGAATGGAAAGTGTACAGGAAGATGCTGTAGCTACTCCATGTGATACGCAGACCACCAAGACCACCCAGGACCGCTACATAGTGCCAGCCCAGGTTGCGCTACCATCAAATGAGAGTGAGGAGGATGACATGGAGAGTGAGGCTGGGGGATTATTGAGGGCAATTGCGATGCAGGAATCCCCAACCCGCCTCCAGCATTTTACCTTTAGTGACGACGAGTGCCAGGATATGGCAGGGAGGCTTAAAGTAAAGAAACAGAAGACCAAGGAGACAGTGCAGTACATGTTTCTTCCTTTCCAGCAGTCAGGGCCAGCTGCAAATCTGGTTCAGACTGCTAGGCCCCCCCAGACTTCCAGACCCCGTTTCTATAGTGGAACGGGGCCAGCATGGGGGTAATGCATGACGTAAAAGATGGCTGCGGACACAATAGATGTGAAGCCCACCCATCCTGTCAGTAGGGAAGGGCAGGATGGGCTCATGATGGGCCACTCTGGTGCTGCAGGACCATCCCAGGGTGGCGGTGGCGTGTCCGAGCGCCAGAGGCAAGTTATGCTGCCGTGTGCTCGAGGGGCGGTTCCCTGAGTGCTGTGGGCATTACCGACGCTGCAGGGCACTCCCCGGTGGTGGAGAGCGGTGGGTCCACATGCTCGGGGGGGGAGGGGCGGGGGGCTTAGTCCCCCGAGCACTTTTTTCTAAGAGAAACCAGTGATCAATGTAAAAGATCAGTGTGTGCAGTGTTATAGGTCCCTATGGGAGCTATAACACTGCAAAAAAAAGTGAAAAAAAAAGTGAATAAAGATCATTTAACCCCTTCCCTTTGAATCACCCCCCTTTTCCCATAAAAAAAAAAACCCAGTGTAAATAAAAATAAACATATGTGGTATCGCCACGTGCGGAAATGTCCGAATTATAAAAATATATCATTAATTAAACCGCAAGGTCAATGGCGTGCGCGCATAAAAATTCCAAAGTCCAAAATAGTGTATTTTTGGTCACTTTTTATATCATGAAAAAATGAATAAAAAGAGATCAACAAATCTGATCAATACAAGAATGGTACCGCTAAAAACTTCAGATCACGACGCAAAAAATGAGCCCTCATACCGCCCCATACACGGAAAAATAAAAAAGTTATACGGGTCAGAAGATGACAATTTTAAACGTATACATTTTCCTGCATGTAGTTATGATTTTTTTTCAGAAGTACGACAAAATCAAACCTATAAAAGGCTGGGTTCACACTACGGTTTGTAACTACGGTTCCCATATACGGCTGGGAGGAGCCTCCGGTCGGCTGCTTTTTCGGCCGTATGCGGTTTCCCGACCGCAGGCAAAAACGTGGTCGACCACGTTTTTGCCTGCGGTCGGGAAACCGCATACGGTCGAAAACGCAGCCGACCGGAGGCTGCGGTTCACTCCGGTCGGCTCATAGACATACATTCCCGAATACGGCTGAGTGCGGGCGCCGCGATTAAGCCCCGCCCACCCCTCCTCCCAGCCGTATACGGGAACTGTAGTTACAAACCATAGTGTGAACCCAGCCTTAGTAGGGTATCATTTTAATCGTATGGACCTACAGAATAAATAGTATGTGTCATTTTTACCGAAAAATGTACGGTGTAGAAACAGAAGCCCCCAAAAGTTACAAAATGGCATTTTTTTTCAATTTTGTCTCACAATGATTTTTTCTCTGTTTCGTCGTAGATTTTTGGGTAAAATGACTGATGTCATTACAAAGTAGAATTGGCGGTGCAAAAAATAAGCCTTCATATGGATTTTTAGGTGCAAAATTTAAAGATTTATGGTGTTTTAAAGGTAAGGAGAAAAAAATTTAAGTGCAAAAACGGCAAAACCCTCGGTCCTTAACCCCTTAAGGACCAAGCCAAATTTCACTCTAGGACCCGGCCATTTTTTGAACATCTGACCACTTTCACTTTAAGCATTAATAACTCTGGGATGCTTTTACCTTTCATTCTGATTCCGAGATTGTTTTTTCGTGACATATTCTACTTTATGTTAGTGGTAAAATTGGTGGTGAAAAAATTGTGGTGAAAATTTTTTTTTTCATTTTTCCATCCAACTTTGAAGAATTTTCATTAAACACATGTGGGGTGTTCAGGCGCACTATACCCCTTGTTACGTTCCGTGAGGGATGTAGTTTCCAAAATGGGGTCACATGTGGGTATTTCTTTTTTTGCGTTTATGGCAGAACCACTGTAAAGTCAGCCACCCCTGTGCTAATCAGCAATTTAGGCTTCAAGTGTACATAGTGCACTCTCACTCCTGAGCCTTGTTGTGCGCCCGCAGAGCATTTTACACCCACATCTGGGGTATTTCCGTACTCAGGAGAAATTATGTTACAAATTTTGGGGTCTTTTTTTTCCTTTTAACACTTTTGAAAATAAAAAGTAAAGGACAACACCAGCATGTTAGTGTAAATTTAAAAAAAATGTTTACACTAACAAGCTGGTGTAGCCCCAACTTTTCCTTTTCATAAGGGGTAAAAGGAGAAAAAGCCCCCCAAAATTTGTAGTGCAATTTCTTCCAAGTACGGAAATACGCCATATGTGGCCCTAAACTGTTTCCTTGAAATACGACAGGGCTCCGAAGTGAGAGAGTGCCATACGCATTTGAGGACTAAATTAGGGATTGCATACGGGTGGAGATAGGGGTATTCTACGCCAGTGATTCCCAAACAGGGTGCCTCCAGCTGTTGCTAAACGCCCAGCAATGCCTGGAAAGTCAGTGGCTGTCCGGAAATGCTGGAAGTTGTTGTTTTGCAACAGCTGGAGGCTTCGTTTTGGAAACACTGCCGTACAATACGTTTTTCATTTTTATTGGGGGGGGGGGTTATTGTAAGGGGGTGTATATGTAGTGTTTTACCCTTTATTATGTGTTAGTGTAGTGTACTGTTTTTAGGGTACGTTCACACTGGCATAGGTTTACAGTGAGCTTCCCGCTACAATTTTGCGCTGCGGCAAATTTTTTTTTGCCGCAGCTCATACTTGAAGCAGGAAACTTACTGTAAACCTACCCCTGTGAATGTACCCTGTATGTTCACATGGGGGGGGGGGGACAAACCTCCAGCTGTTTCAAAACTACATATCCCAGCATGTACTGAAAGACCGTGCATGCTGGGAGTTGTAGTTTTGCAACAGCTGGAGGCACACTGGTTGGAAAACCTTCACTTAGGTTCTGTTACCTAACTCAGTATTTTCCAACCAGTGTGCCTATAGCTGTTGCAAAACTGCAACTCCCAGCATGTACTGATGCTGGAAGATGTAGTTATGCAACAGCTGGAGCTACGCAACTACAACTCCCAGCATGCCGAGACAGCTGTTTTCTGTTTGGGCATGCTGGGATTCGCAGTTTTGCAACATCTGGAGGGCTACAGTTAGAGGCCACTGCACTGTGATCTCCAAACTGTGGACCTCCAGATGTTGCAAAACTACAAATCCCAGCATGCACAGACAGCAAACTGCTGTGTGGGTATGCTAGGAGTTGTAGTTTTGCAAGATCTAGAGGGCAGTATAGAGATCACTGTGCAATGGTCTCTAAACTGTAGACCTCCAGCTGTTGCAAAACTGCAAATCCCAGCATGCCCATACCGCTCTCTGGGCATGCTGGGAGTTGTAGTTTTGCAACATCTGGAGGGCTACAGTCTCAGACTGTAGCCCTCTAGATGTTGCTAGGCAATTTACCGGCTTCTGTCGAATCCAGGGAGCCGTCCTCTTCTGCCGCACGGCATGCCGCCTGCTCCGATCACCGCAACCGATCGCGTCCAGCAGCCTCCACCGACGGGTAAGTGGATCTTCGGCGCCCGGTCCCCTTTGGTTCCCCATTCTGCCCCGCCTATCGTGGGTGGGCAGAACAGGGAAAACGAAAGTTAACCCCGCCGCCCCCGATCTGCTATTGGTGGTCGCGTCTAGACCACCAATAGCAGGGATAGGATGGGTGGCACCCCTGCCACCTCCCTCCTATCCCTTCAGGGGGATCGTTGGTGTCATGGAGAACCGCGATACCCCTTATATTCCGGGTCACCGGGTCACCACAGACCCGAATGACCTGGAATCGGCGCAAATCGCAACTGTGAATTCACTTGCGATTTGCGCCGATTGCCGACATGGGGGAGTCTGATGACCCCCCTGGGCATTCGGGCTGGGTGCCTGCTGATTGATATCAGCAGTCACCCTGGTCCAGTCCCCGCCCGGCGCGCGGCGGGGATCAAAATTCCCACGGGCGTATGGATATGCCTTGGGTCCTTAAGACCCAGGTACAGAAGGCGTATCCATACGCCCTGGGTCCTGTACGGGTTAAGGAGTCTTTAGATCCCCTCTTGACTGAGGTATTCAATGAGTGTCTCTCCTCAGGCACTCTGCGGAAGTCAATGAGGAGGTCAGCCCTGATTCTTCTGTCAAAGGGTAAAGATCCGAGCTGGATTGAGAATTAGAGGCCCATAGCTCTTCTCAATACGGACAGGAGGCTTCTGGCCAAGATACTGTTTAATCGGCTGGTGAAGTTTGCAAATTTGCATTGCTGGGTTCCAGTCCGAAGCACCTTAAGTGCTATCCTTAGTGTCAGGGAGGCAGTGGAGCAGAGTAATGCAAGTCTCCGGAAGGGGTACTTGCTGTCCTTGGATCAGGCCAAAGCATCTGATCGGGTGAACCATGAGTACCTCTGGTCCGTCCTCCTGAGATATGGCTTACCGAGTACATTTATTAATTGGCTTAAGATCTTGCATGCAGGGGCAGAGAGTTTCCCACTGGTGAACGGGTGGTCTGGCCGCTCTTTTGGAGTGGCGTCCGGAGTCCGTCAGGATTGTCCTTTGAGCCCACTGTTATATGTGTTCGCGATCGATCCCTTCCTTAGGAGGGTGAGTCGCGGACCATTGGCGGGAGTCGGGATGAGTCTGGCAGAGCCGGAGGCCATCCAGAGGGTGGTGGCGTATGCTGACGATGTCACTATTTTCATCTTCTAGAGAGAGGAGGTCAATGTGGTGATGTCGGAGGTGGACTGCTACTCAGAGGCATCTGGGTCTAAGATCATCCAGGGGCCCAAGAGTCAGCAAAAATTCTAGGCATCACATTCGGCCAGGATGATTATCCCACCAAAAACTGGGATGGTAAGCTCCAGGATGCCACTCAGAAGGTGGACCAGTGGAAGGGTTGGTCTATGACCCTTAGGGAAAGGGTACACCTGATCAAATCGTACCTGCTCCCCTTGTTTATCTATCTGGGCAGCATATGTATCTTGCCAGAAGCCTACTACACTAGGATCTACAGCCGGTTTTTCCAACTGTTATGGGGGAACAGGTTGAACCTAGTCAAGAGGGAAGTTACACACCGCATGAGGAGACTAGGGGGTCTATCTATGGTGAACCCAGTGGTGTTCTTTACGAACACCTTCTTGAAAGCTAACATTGAAAACCTCAGGAAAGAGAGGGCTCCTCCGTGGGTACTCTCCTGCAGGGAATGGTTTCGGCCTTTCTTTCAGGAATGGGAGAGAGGAGGGCGAGTGAAGGACCTTTGTACGCCCCATGGATATCTTCTGGCTTACGCAACCTCGACTCTTAAGGCGATACGTCGGTGGGGACTGGGCATGTGGGAGATCAGGACCCAATCAAGGCAGTTCCTTAACAAACTGGTTTTGTTGACCCACTTCCAGAAGCCTAAGGGACTGCCCAGGGCGGGATCTGAGGGTGGGGTTGTACCTTTTGGAACATGAAAAGGATCCCCCAGAAGCTTTGGGACTTTATAGCTATATGTGAGGGACAATCTGATGTACAGGAACTCTGATGACCGGGGATGTCCCCGAGAAGATTGCGCTGGAAAGCATGGACCACTTCCTGCTTCATTGTCCCTTTAACCCCTTAGCGACGCAGGACGTACATGTACATCCTGGTGCGGTGGTACTTAACGCACCAGGACATGCATTTACGTCCTGTACATGACCATGAGAATGGGAGGGATGCTCGTGTCATGCGCCGCAGGTCCCGGCTGCTGATAGCAGCCAGGGACCCGCCGATAATGGCCAACATCTGCGATCGCGCCGATGTCTGCCATTAACCCCTCAGATGCCGTGATCAATACAGATTACGGCATCTGCGGCAGTGCGGCACTTAATGTGGATGATCGGATCGCCCGCAGGGCTGCTGTCGGGAGCCGATCATTCATAATGGCAGACGGAGGTCCCCTCACCTGCCTCTGTCCGTCTCCTGGCATCTCCTGCTCTGGTCTGAGATCGAGCAGACCAGAGCAGTAGATGACCGATAATACGAATCAGTGCTTTGCCCTATGCATAGCACTGAACAGTATTAGCAATCGAATGATTGCTATAGATAGTCCCCTATGGGGACTATGAAAGTGTAAAAATAGAAGTAAAAAAAGAAGTTAAAAAAAAGTGTACATTTTTTTTTTTAATAAACATATTTGGTATCACCACGTGTGTAAATATCTTATCTATTAAAATATAATGTTAATGATCCCATACGGTGAACAACGTGAACGTAAAAAAAAAAAATTTTAAAGAATTGCTGCTTTTTTATAACATTTTATTCCCAAAAAAATTGATAAAAGATGTATTAAAAGTTTTACATATGCAAATGTGGTATCAATAAAAAGTACAGATAACGGCGCAAAAAATTTGCTCTCATACCGCCGCTTATACGAAAAAATGAAAGATTTATAGGTCAGCAAAATATTGGGATTTTAAACGTACTAATCTGGTTAAAAAGTTTGCGATTTTTTTTAAAGCGGTACAATAATAGAAAAGTATGTAATCATGGGTATCATTTTAATTGTATTGACTCACAGAATAAAGAAAACATGTCTCTTTTACCATAAAGTGTACAGCATGAAAACAAAACCTTCCAAAATTTGCAAAATTAAAGTTTTCTTATCAATGTCCTCACACAATTAGTATTTCTTTGGTTGCGCCATACATTTTATGGTAAAATGAGTGATGTCATTACAAAGGAGAACTGGTTGCGCAAAAAACAAACTCTCATGCTAGTCTGTGGATGAAAATATAAAAGAGTTATTATTTTTAGAAGGTGAGGAGGAAAAAACGAAAACGTAAAAATAAAATTGTCCTTAAAGGGGTACTCTCAGAGTCTGATTACTAGCGATCACGGGGACGGGGCATAGTGATGTCACGGCTCCGCCCCCGTGTGACATCACGCTCCGCCCCCTCAATGCAAGCCTATGAAGGGGGCGTGACAGCCGTGAGCCGTGACGTCACTATGCTTTGTCCCCGTGATTGCTAATAATCAGACCCGGAGCGAGCACACTCCGGGGGCTGATTCTAGTGGGGTGCGGCGTGGAAGATCACGGGGGTCCCCAGCGGCGGGACCCCTGCGATCAGGCATCTTATCCCCTATCCTTTGGATAGGGATAGAGATGGGGTATTTAAGAACCTGAGTGGCCGAGACCGGGGCACTTTATTCTTAGTTAGTTTAGTGGTTAGGTACTACACGTTGAACGCACGTTGTTTAGTGTTGACACAACAGAAAATACTTCTCGAGTTGGCGGTCTGTAGGAATATCACTGGTGACCTCGGGAAGATCAAGTCTTTGGAGTATGGCAGTCCTGGTACCAGTAGGGCTTCTCTCCTATGGAGAGGGTTTTCTTTTGATGTGCCCTAGGTACTAGACCTTTTGGGTAGAGTATCTTCATTTTGGTTAGGGTAGGGTTATAGGGATAGAGATAGGGTGAGAGCAGGGTCAGTTTTAATTGAGGGATAGAATTAGGGAGAATTGTAGGGGGAGTTAGGGAAAGAGTTTAAAATTATTTTGTATCAAGACTGCCATCCTTCTTCCCGGTGGTGGGCTAATGCATGCACACGCTAGCTTTTTGTTTTGTTTAAAGCTGATATGGTATGAAGGGTTTACAGGCGACAAACTTGGTCCTAAAGTGGGTTGCGGTTCAGTGTGTATAAGTTAGTATGTATAAGTTTGTGTATAAGTTGTGTTAGGATTCGGCTAGCTGGATGTGAATCCTCTGTGTCAGCGAGGGATTGGCGTGGACTGTGTCGGTGGACCGGTTTAGGGTTGCTACTGGTTTTCACCAGAGCCCGCCGCAAAGCGGGATGGTCTTGCTGCGGCGGTAGCAACCAGGTCGTGTCCACCGGCAACGGCTCAACCTCGCTGACTGCTGAGAAGGCGTGGGACAGAAGGACTAGGCAGAGGCAAGGTCAGATGTAGCAGAAGGTCGGGGCAGGCGGCAAGGTTCGTAGTCAATGAGGATAGCAGGAGATCTGGAACACAGGCTTTGGACAACACTAAACGCTTTCACTGGCAGAAGGCAACAAGATCCGGCAAGGAAGTGCAGGGGAAGTGAGGTAATATGGACAGGGAGCAGGTGGAAGCTAATTAGACTGATTGGGCCAGGCACCAATCACTGGTGCACTGGCCCTTTAAATCTTAGAGAGCTGGGGCGCGCGCTCCCTAGAGAGCGGAGCCGCGCGCGGCAGTACATGACAGCCGGGGACCGGGACGGGTAAGTGACTTGGGATGCGATTCGTGAGCGGGCACGTCCCGCTATGCGAATCGCATCCCCGCCGGGTCTGACCGGGGCACTGCAGAGAGAGTGACGCCGCGATCGCTCCGGGGAGGAGCAGGGACCCGGAGCGCTCGGCGTAACAGTACCCCCCCCCTTAGTTATCCCCCTCTTTTTGTCTCCTTGTCCCTTCAAAAGAGACGAGAACATAGGGGACGCCTCTTGAGTCTCCTTCTGAAAAAAGAAGTCCTGGGTAGCTATACCAGCGGCAGGTAGTTCAGAAGAAGTGGGAATGGGGAGGGGGGGCAGAGGGTGAAGCTTGTCACGGGGCAGAGTGTCACCAGGACTGGGGCTATGAGGAGGCACGGCACAGTCCTGATAGGCCTTGGGGAGACCAGGCACAGGAGGAGACACTGAGGCCCGACAGACGAGACTGGGAGCAGACGTGAGGCATTTCTTGCGGCAAGCAGAACCCCAATTCTTGATCTCCCCGGTGGTCCAGACAAGGGTGGGAGAATGATGCTGGAGCCATGGCAGACCAAGGAGGACTTCAGAGGTGCAGTTGGGAAGGACGAAAAATTCAATTTTCTCGTGATGCAGTCCAATGCTCATAGGCAAGGGCTCTGTGCGGTAACGCACAGTGCAGTCCAACTTCACTCCGTTGACCGAAGAAATGTAGAGCGGCTTGACGAGATGGGTCACCGGGATGCAGAACTTATTCACCAAAGAGGCCAGAATAAAATTTCCAGAAGAACCAGAGTCCAAGAAGGCCGCGGCTGAGAAGGAGGGGTTGGCAGAAGGAGAAATCCGCACGGGCACAGTGAGACATGGAGAAGCAGACTTCGTACCAAGAGACGCCACACCCACGTGAGCTGGGTGCGTTCATGCGTTTCCCAGACGTGGAGGGCGAATAGGGCAATCCACCAAGAAATGTTCGGTACTAGCGCAGTACAGACATAAATTTTTATCCCTACGGCGAGTCCTCTCTTCATGGGTCAGGCGAGACTGATCCACTTGCATAGCCTCCTCGGTGGGAGGCACAGGGGTAGATTGCAAAGGATACTGTGAAAGAGGTGCCCAGAGATCAAGGTCTTTTTCCTGGCGGAGCTCCTGGTGTCTTTCAGAAAAACGCATGTCAATGCGGGTGGCCAAATGGATAAGTTCTTGCAGGTTGGCAGGAATCTCTCGTGCGGCCAGCACATCCTTGATGTTACTGGATAGGCCTTTTTTAAAGGTCGCGCAGAGAGCCTCGTTATTCCAAGATAATTCGGAAGCCAGAGTACGAAATTGGATAGTGTACTCGCCTACTGAAGAATTACCCTGGACCAGGTTCAGCAAGGCAGTCTCGGCAGAAGAAGCTCGGGCTAGTTCCTCGAAGACACTACGGACTTCAGCGAATAAGGACTGGACTGTGGCAGGATCATTGCGGTCCCAGAGCGGTGTGGCCCAAGACAAGGCCTTTCCAGACAGAAGACTCACTACGAACGCCACCTTAGACCGTTCTGTAGGAAATTGGTCCGACAACATCTCCATATGTAGGGAACATTGAGACAAGAAGCCACGGCAGAGTCTAGAGTCCCCATCAAATTTGTCCGGCAGGGACAAGCGGAGGCTAGGAGCGGCCACTCGCTGCGGAGGAGGTGCAGGAGCTGGCGGAGGAGATGGTTGCTGCTGTAGCAGTGGCAGAAGTTGCTGTAACATGGCGGTCAACTGCGACAGCTGCTGTCCTTGTTGGGCAATTTGCTGCGATTGCTGGGCGACCACCGTGGGTAGGTCAGCGAGACTTGGCAGCGGCACCTCAGCGGGATCCATGGCCGGATCTACTGTTAGGATTCGGCTAGCTGGATGTGGATCCTCTGTGTCAGCGAGGGATTGGCGTGGACCGTGTCGGTGGACCGGTTCTAGGGTTGCTACTGGTTTTCACCAGAGCCCGCCGCAAAGCGGGATGGTCTTGCTGCGGCGGTAGCAACCAGGTCGTATCCACCGGCAACGGCTCAACCTCGCTGACTGCTGAGAAGGCGTGGGACAGAAGGACTAGGCAGAGGCAAGGTCAGACGTAACAGAAGGTTGGGGCAGGCGGCAAGGTTCGTAGTCAACGAGGATAGCAGGAGATCTGGAACACAGGCTTTGGACAACACTAAACGCTTTCACTGGCCCAAGGCAACAAGATCCGGCAAGGAAGTGCAGGGGGAGTGAGGTAATATGGACAGGGAGCAGGTGGAAGCTAATTAGACTGATTGGGCCAGGCACCAATCACTGGTGCACTGGCCCTATAAATCTTAGAGAGCTGGCGCGCGCGCCCTAGAGAGCGGAGCCGCGCGCGGCAGAACATGACAGCCGGGGACCGGGACGGGTAAGCCCGCTCGCGAATCGCATCCCCGCCGGCAATGTCAGCGCAGCGCTCCCGGTCAGCAGGTCTGACCGGGGCGCTACAGAGAGAGAGACGCCGCGAGCGCTCCGGGGAGGAGCAGGGACCCGGAGCGCTCGGCGTAACAAGTTGGTTGGGAGGAGTGCTAGGTGAGGAGGGTGTATTTGTGGGTGGTGGTGTTTTTCTTATTTTTCTTTCTTTTTTTTTGCGGGGGGGGGGGGGGGGGACACCTGACATGGGACAGTTAAGGACAGGACTTTGTGAACTGTGAGGGTACAGTTTTAGTGTAGGAATTTTCCTAGGGTTTTCTGTAGATTTTGTAGGTTTTCTGTAGTGCATATATTTATGTTTATTTATATACTATATTTTATTTGTATATTATATTCATGTGATTTTGTATCTATATTGTTTTATATCTATATTGTTTCATATTATATAGCATTATAGTAGTTATGGCAGTCGGACCAGTTGTTGTGTTGATATGTGGTTTATTTCAGTTTATTTGGTCTTTATTTTATTTGCAGTGGTATGGTTGCTACATTTTTTTCGTTTTGGTTTTCTTGTTGCGTGTTTTTGATATGATTATTATTTTTATTATTTTATTCTAGAAAGAAGGAAAGGAGAAAAGGAAAGGAAAAAAAAATATTTTTTCTTAGTGGCGTGCTTGTTATGTTTTCAGTTTTTTTTTCTTGTTCTGTGTTTCCTGAGTATGGATGGTTTTGTGTTATATCCGGGAAGTGCTAGATTTTATGTTCATATTTTGATAAGCCAAGTTGTGCTATTTTTATGTTCATGTTTTCTTTTGTAAAGCTTGGCTGGCCGGTTAGGCAGGGTTCTGCTTTTGATTTATGTTATAGCTGGTTAAGCTTGTTTTGTGTTTTTGTATTGGATACGTTTTGTATTTTTCTAATAAAAAGAGTTTCAGTGTGAGAGGGGCTATGATTGGCTAAGGCTGCACACACCCACCTACCTCAGTACTCCAGATTACATCTTCTGATTTTGGACTTCTGCCAGGCCAGCTGGAGTCCAAAGTCTGTGCAAGAGATGAGGGGGAAATGTGCTCTGGACAAGTAGGGAGACACCTAGTGGCACCTTTTTTAAACACAAATAAAACATAAAAAACTTTTTTTTTAAACAAAGTACCGTATATTAGAAAGATTTTTTTATTTTTTTATTTACATTAGTTTTAATGACAGTACCCATTTAAATTCATTACCAAATCCAAGTTACTGATACCAACCTACAATGGAGTCTCTGGTGCGGGATAGGAGTAAACAAAATGTTATATAACATTCTGAAATGCATCTGACATGCTGTGAGTCACAAACACATCGTGCCTGGTAAATGTCTGGCCTTTTTCCAACAAAAAGGGGCAGCCCCCACCCCCATTGTGGTACATTTATGCACCATCGGTCTCATGAGCAGTTTCCAGGTTCCTATCTTGGTCGATTTAGTCCTGTGGAGTGGTGTAGGAGGTATCCACATGTCCGCCCACTCAACTTCAATTTGTGGTGGCCTGTAACATACCAAGGAACGAAACATGCAGCGCTACATATACGATTAACAAGAGTAGGAGACAATAATCTGTACAACTTCAAAGCAACGGGAACCATGTAGAGCAGGGCTTGTGAAAAAAGACAAAGCTTGCTGGAAAGGTCATCGTTTTTCCTATGTACGAAGACTGTGATTCACCCTGAACTTATATGTATTTAATACTAATATTTGCACAATGCGAGCGTCATAGAGGTGCACAGAGAAAGTAACTTCCATTTCACACGGTAAAAGTTGCCGGAATCGGACAGTTACAGTGGCTGTCATGTAGGTGTACAGCAGGACCGATACAGCATTGTATTGTAGAAATAAAACCGCCTGCTAAGAGGAGCAGCACTGCGGTTTAACAGTAATAAACAGCCAGGGAGTAATAAAAAAATGTCCTGAAGCGTCGCTTTAAAGCAGGCTGCAAGAGACGTGGTGCCATCGGAGGCCGTATGGAGACCACACAGACGTCAGTACCAGCCTCTGCATACATGGGGACATGGTTCTGCTTAGGCCAGTGGTCTCAAACTGTGGCCCTACAAATGTTGCAAAACTTCAACTTGAAGTTTTGCAACATCTGGAGGGCCACAGTTTGAGACCACCAGCTTAGGCTGACCACAAACCTAAGATAATGGTCAGCCAATATGGGCGATCTCAGCCTACCATCATCTGCAAATCATGCGTGGTAGACTAATGTCTGCTAAAAGTCTGATCTGCCATTTTTTTCGGTCAAAGAGTACCGGTCATCAAACCATATTTTTTAAACTAACTCAGATTATATTCCCTAACTACTCCTAATACCCCTCCTGCCCTTAAAAAATAATTCCGAGCTTTATAAAGCTGTGTATCATACTTTTTCCTTTGCTCACATTGTGTGAGCTCCCGGCAGGAGAAAGTGGGCGTTCCCCAGCAGGTGCGGTGTCACTGAAGCCTGCGAGAGCTGCGCCTTGCCATACTCCGTGCGCACTTCCTGAGTTTGGACTTCTGCAAGTCCGGGAGGAGACCAAACTAACTGTTTGACTTGCGTCAGGGAACAGAACAGAGTCACCTAGTGGCCGTTTTTTCAATCACATTAAAAACATATAAAGGTTGAGAATTTTAACAGCAAGTAAATAGCAAAGTGTTTTTTAATTAAAAGTTTTGTTTGGTTACAGGTACTCTTTAATTACAATATTAATTCTTTATTTTATATGCTTGAAAAAAGGCTTTTTTAGCCGAAACGTTGAATATCGTGTTTTTTGGTGCAATCAATTTTTAAGCCTGGACCTCGTGTCTGGTGCTGTATCTTGCATTTAGAGGACTCCTTGGAAAGTCTTTATTTTATATAGCACACACAGATTTCACAGCTCTGTACACTGAAATTGGTCTCTGTCCACATTGGTGCTCACAATCTAAACCTAACAGTATGTTTTGGAATTGTGGGAGGAAACCGGGGTACCGGGAGGAGACCCACGCAAACACAGGGAGATCATACAAAGTCTTTGCAGGTGTTGTCCTTGGTAGGCTTTGAACCTAGGACCCCAGCACTGCAAGCTAACCACTGAGCCATCGTGCTGCCATGTGTGTTTGGTATGATGGGTCAAATCCGGACGATCAGGCCAAACTTTGCGTAAGCTCACCAAAAGTGATCGATCAGTGTAGTCTGGTATGTATTTGTCCTGATCATTCATACTCGTTGGTACATACAGACAGTCGCCTGAGGTTTTGACTGGCCATGTTTTTCCAATAAAAGTCTCAGGTGTCTCAGGCTAGCCATACACAAATAGATCTCTTAGGCTAGGTTTACATATATCCGGCGTCCGGCTCCAGCAAAACTGGGTGAAAATTGCCACAACTGATGCACCAACTGATGCCCGATGTGTGTATCATCTGGCATCCATTGTTTGTGATCTCCGGTCGGGGCAAGATGCCTTCCCCTGTCTGTGTCGGGCCTTACATTATGGAGACCCCATCCATAGGCTGAACAAATTGGTGGACATAGAAACCATTCTCCTTCAAATACTTACAGACAACCTCAGTCTTTTATAATGATGAGAACCAGCCTTCAATTTTGAAGCTATATCAGGCATGGGGCGGCCTTCTTTCTTCGCTTTACAGAGTTCAATACTATTCAGGTGACAACTCTGCAAAACCATCCCGGTCCATCCTCTACAATTCATGACCAGGTCCCACTGGGCTTCCAAAACAAACCTGGGCCTCTCTCTTGTATGCATGATGCTAATAAACCAATAAATAATATTTAGGGCTTGTTGCTTCCGGGGTCCTTTTAACTGTGGGCACCACTGAAACAAGCCCTGATGCTGCCCAACATCAAGACACAACGGAGGAGATTTATCAAAATCTGTGCAGAGGAAAAGTTGCAGTTGCCCATAGCAACCAATCAGATTTCTTCTTTCACTTTTAACAAGGCCTCTGCAAAACATGCATTGGCCAGCTCCAGGACCTAGTGCAGTGGTGCCTGGAGTAGATGGTATGATCTGATTTTTACTTTTTAGTAATAGTTCATTGCCTGACCAGGGCCAAAAGTTAGAAATGTTTTAAAAATTTTCGGGATATTTCTTCTTTGGCACCCAAGAGATCAGCCTTAAAGGGGTACTCAGCCCCTAGACATCTTATACCCTACCTGATCTCCTTGCTGCACCTGGCGTTCGTTTAGACGTCATGGCCACACCCCCTCAATGCAAGTCTATGGGACTGGGGCATGATGGCCGTCACGCCCCCTCCCATGGACTTGCATTGATGAGGCGTTGCCATGACGTCACGAGCGAGGCGGGGACGTGACGTCAAGAGCCTTCGCCCCGCGTCGCCAGTCATCCGACACAGAGCGAAGTTCGCTCTGTGCACCGGTTGTCTGGGGTGCGCAGCCAAGATCCCCGTGGTCTGACAACTTTTCCCCTATCCTTTCGATAGGGGATAAGATGTCTAGGTGCGGAGTACCCCTTTAAGATAGCCGTAAACATTGGATTTATTCATGCCGAATTCAGTGAAATCAAGCAACCAAATAACCTGTGTGAGGGTCTTCTAAATCTTCTCCACCATCTCCAAATTTCTGGGTCCTCCTCACCTATGGGCACCACTGTACTGGGTCCTGGTGCACAGTGTGGTGGTCCCATAGCAGCCACATGGTCTTCTACTATGGTGCATACAGCCTTGCTGCCAACCATACTCCATGTTTACTGTTGTGAAGGGATACTGAGGACAATAAAGGCCTTAAAATAGTCTCATCATGATTCATCTTACATCTGGGCGTTGGTTGTTTTGCTGGAGGGTATAACTGATGAATCACAAATCCCTTGTCATCTAACACAAGTCCGTTGTTAATATCTCCCCCACAGGCAATATCATTTCTTCCCAGATGACGATTTTTACGAAATAAAAAAAAAAAAGTAAAAAAAATATATAATGTATGTGGTCAAGGCAGAATGTTCTAGAAGAGAATGTTACAGCTCTCCCCAGCACATCACACATACAATATAATATTACACAATATATATTACAGCATAATGATGGCTACATGGGAGGCTGTCTACATAAAGCCCACAGTAAAGTTCCCTTCACACCGGATGGGTCGACTGCGGATCGCCATTATTTTTTCTTTTTGAAAACACGCAGCAATCTCACATGTAAATCCGCACCAAATCCTGCGGCTGTGGATATAATTGAGGATATGGAGATTTAGAAAAGATAATTAATTCATTAGGAAATGCGCAGGTGCAATTTTTCCACAGGAAATCCACAATGGACCCTTTGAAAGTGTCTTGAAATCCACTTATTTGAAAGTTTGGCTCAAGGTCTCCTTTATTTAGGGGTCTGATCTGAGTTCTCCTTTATTTAGGGGTCTGATCTGAGTTCTCCTTTATTTAGGGGTCTGATCTGAGTTCTCCTATATTTAGGGGTCTGATCTGAGTTCTCCTATATTTAGGGGTCTGATCTGAGTTCTCCTTTATTTAGGGGTCTGATCTGAGTTCTCCTATATTTAGGGGTCTGATCTGAGTTCTCCTTTATTTAGGGATCTGATCTGAGGTCTCCTTTATTTGGGGGTCTGGTTTGAGGTCTCCTTTATTTGGGGGTCTGATCTGAGGTCTCCTTTATTTAGGGGTCTGATCTGAGCTCTCCTTTATTTAGGGGTCTGGTCTGAGGTCTCCTTTAATTAGTGGCCTGATCTGAGGTCTCCTTTATTTAGGGATCTGATCTAAGGTCTACTTTATTTAGGGGTCTGTCTGAGGTCTCCTTTATTTAGGGGTCTGGTCTGAGGTCTCCTTTATTTAGGGGTGTGGTCTGAGTTCTCCTTTAATTAGTGGCCTGATCTGAGGTCTCATTTAGGGGTCTGGTCTGAGGTCTCCTTTATTTATTTAGGGATGTGGTCTGAGGTCTCCTTTATTTAGGGGTTTGATCTGAGGTCTCCTTTATTTAGAGATCTGATCTGAGGTCTCCTTTATTTTGGGGTCTGGTCTCAGTTCTCCTTTATTTACTGGTCTGAGCTCTCCTTTATTTACGGGTCTGGTCTGAGTTCTCCTTTATTTACAGGTCTGGTCTGAGGTCTCCTTTATTTACGGGTCTGGTCTGAGGTCTCCTTTATTTACGGGTCTGATCTGAGGTCTCCTTTATTTACAGGTCTGGTCTGAGGTCTCCTTTATTTACGGGTCTGATCTGAGGTCTCTTTTACTTACTGGTCTGGTCTGAGGTCTCCTTTATTTACAGGTCTGGTCTGAGGTCTCTTTTATTTACGGGTCTGGTCTGAGGTCTCCTTTATTTACGGGTCTGGTCTGAGGTCTCCTTTATTTACGGGTCTGATCTGAGGTCTCTTATTTACGGGTCTGGTCTGAGGTCTCCTTTATTTACGGGTCTGATCTGAGGTCTCTTTTACTTACTGGTCTGGTCTGAGGTCTCCTTTATTTACAGGTATGGTCTGAGGTCTCTTTTATTTACGGGTCTGGTCTGAGGTCTCCTTTATTTACGGGTCTGGTCTGAGGTCTCCTTTATTTACGGGTCTGATTTGAGGTCTCTTATTTACGGGTCTGGTCTGAGGTCTCCTTTATTTACGGGTCTGGTCTGAGGTCTCCTTTATTTACGGGTCTGGTCTGAGGTCTCCTTTATTTACGGGTCTGATCTGAGGTCTCCTTTATTTACAGGTCTGGTTTGAGGTCTCCTTTATTTACGGGTCTGATCTGAGGTCTCCTTTATTTACGGGTCTGATCTGAGGTCTCCTTTATTTACAGGTCTGGTTTGAGGTCTCCTTTATTTACGGGTCTGGTCTGAGGTCTCCTTTATTTACGGGTCTGATCTGAGGTCTCCTTTATTTACAGGTCTGGTTTGAGGTCTCCTTTATTTACGGGTCTGATCTGAGGTCTCCTTTATTTACGGGTCTGATCTGAGGTCTCTTATTTACGGGTCTGGTCTGAGGTCTCCTTTATTTATGGGTCTGGTCTGAGGTCTCCTTTATTTACGGGTCTGGTCTGATCTGGCGTTTAAGTTCTTAGGCTATGTTCACTTATCAACATTTCTGTGTGGAATTCCGCATTGGAAGTCTGCACAGAGATTTTGCAGCAGCAGAGTCTCGTTGAAATTCCATACGTACTTTGGATAGGGGGTAAGATGTTTAGGGGCGGAGTACTCCTTTAAGAACACAGTAAATTTTTATTTGTGTTTTTGATTTTTCCTCCTCGCCTTCCACGAACCATAACTCTTATCCTCCATCCACAGAACCATATGTGGGATTGTTTTTTGCGCAACAATTTGTACTTTATAATGACATTATTTATTTTTACCATATGTTTACAAATTAAATGTTTAAAATTGCCCGATTCTGACCCTTTATAACTTTCCAATTTTCTTCATGAACAGGGCTAATTTTTTAATTTAATTGAATTTTTTTTGGCTTATATTTGGCTTTTTAATAGCTTTTTATAATTTTTTATTTAAAAAAAAAGAATATGATGTGGACAAAAAAAGCAGCAATTTGGGCCTTTTTTTTTTTTTTTTTTTTTACGTGGATGCTGTTCACCGTACAGGATCATTAACATTATATATTTATAACATTATATTTTAAACAAATATGTTTATTATTTATTTTTTATGCTTTTATGGGTAATATGGAAAAAGGGAGCGATTTAAATTTTCATTGGGGAGGGGCTTATTTAAAAAAAAAAAAAAAATTTTGCATTTTTTTGTTCACTTTATATATCAGCAAAAAAAAAAAAAAATATGAAAAATGATCAAAAAGTCCCACCAAAACGAAAACTACAGATATTGGCGCAAAAAAAGTGTTAGGATATGTTCACACATCGGAATGTCTGCACGGAGAATCTAGGACTGCACAGGAATGAACCGTCATATAGACGGCCATGCATTCCGTGAGGACTCCGCATAAAAGAATGAACGCAAATGCCACCGTGTGCACAGTGCAGCAGAATCCAGTTGAATTCAATGGGACTCTGCTACAGCGGAATCTCTGTGCTGGACTCCAATGCAGAATCCAGCGCGGAAATTCTGCTGTGTGAACATGGCCTTATAGGGGTCAGAAGGGGATCATTGTAAACATACTAGTTTCTGTACATAAAGCAGAAAACAAAACCTATATAAATTGGGTATCAATGTAATAGTATGGACTAGGGATCGACCGATTATCGGTATGGCTGATATTATCGGCCGATAATCACGATTTTGGGCATTATCAGTATCGGCAATTACCTTGCCGATAATGCCCTGCCCCCCCCCCCCCCGCACCGCGACCACCACCCCACCGACCCGCCACACCGCACCCCCGACCCACCACGTCGCACCCCCTACCGTGATGCTGGGCGGTATACTGGTATGGATTTTTGCCCATACCGCTATACCGGTCGGGCCCCTCCCCCACCCTCCGAGTCAATAAAAAAATTAAACTTACCCGTAATGGGGGTGGTCCGGGCCATCCATCCTTCCACTGCATAGACGCCGCTACGCCAGGTGCGTCGCTGCGCACGGGCGTCACTGCGCAGCGGCGTCTATGCAGCGTACTAGGCCGGAGCCTGCCCGGAGTGGAGAAGATGACCGCCGGCGAAGAAGGACAGCCCGGACCGGTTCACTCTTCACCCGGAACGCCCCCGGACACTACAGGAAGGAAGGATGGATGGCCCGGACCACCCTGACAGGTAGGGGGAGAGAAGCGGGTGGTGGCGGCGGCGTAATATGGCCCCGCAAAAGCCACTGCAGATCATTGATTTAAAGCGCCCGCTTTAAATCAATGATCTGCAGCGGTGTTGCAGGGGGTTGAATAGCCGATAACTTATACCGGAATATCGGTATAAGTTATCGGCTATCGGCCCTAACCTGCACCGATTATCGGTATCGGCCCTAAAAAAACGATATCGGTCGATCCCTAGTATGGACATTACAAATGGTATGAGGAAGTTACAAATAGTATGAGGAAATTACAAAGTGGAATTGGTGGTGCAAAAAAACAAACCCCATATGGGTCTGTAGGTGGAAAATGAAAAGTATTAGGGTGATTAGAAAATGAAGAGAAAAGCAAAAACTATAAAACGCTGCGTCCTGGGGTTAATAAAAAATTTTTGGGTTAAAAATAAATAAAATTGTATCAACATATATAAAAATTCTAAACAAATTCTACAACAAACATTATGTAATACAATCGTGGTCAATATGTCGCAATGGGAGAAGGAAACGAAAACCGCACGGCGCCGCAAGACAGGGAGAGCTGCGCGTCCCCGAGACGCCTCATGAACTCACGTGACTTCCATGCTTCTCTGCTGCTATTTGTCAGATGGGTTGTCAATCAAATGTCTTCAGCCAATCAAAGCGCGTCTTCTCCCGACTCGCAGCCAGGCAGGGGCGGTGCGGGAGAGCAGTCATTGCTTTTCTCGGCAGACGATTAAGATGTGTTAAAGGAGCCGGAGGAGGTAAGGAGAGAGGTGTGTGCGCTCCCGGCTCTGCTACATGCTGCAACCATATGTGTGTCAGAGGGAAAGGCCTGCTGGGACTTGTAGTTCCGGTCGCAGCGCATAACGGCATGTGGCTTTGTTTACGTGCAGTGGGTGGCACCGCAGTTTATGCCTTGTATAGCACATTGTGCACTGTACGGTGGTGTTATGTGAGCATAGTAGTTATATGGCAACATACTGTAACCACTGTTTACGATATAGGTATTCTATATGGTGGTCTCCAACCAGTGACTCTCCAGCTGTTTCAGAACTACAACGCCCAGCATGCCTGGACAACCGAAGGTTGTCCAGGCATGCTGGGTGTTGTAGTTTTGAAACAGATGGATGCCGCTGGTTTTTATTGGCACTGTTATTTCCCCATTATATAGTGGTATTATCTTGGTACAGTATGGCACTGTTATTTCCCCATTATATAGTGGTATTATCTTGGTACAGTATGGCACTGTTATTTCCCCATTATATAGTGTATTATCTTGGTACAGTATGGCACTGTTATTTCCCCATTATATAGTGGTATTATCTTGGTACAGTATGGCACTGTTATTTCCCCATTATATAGTGGTATTACCTTGGTACAGTATGGCACTGTTATTTCCCCATTATATAGTGGTATTATCTTGGTACAGTATGGCACTGTTATTTCCCCATTATATAGTGTATTATCTTGGTACAGTATGGCACTGTTATTTCCCCATTATATAGTGGTATTATCTTGGTACAGTATGGCACTGTTATTTCCCCATTATATAGTGGTATTATCTTGGTACAGTATGGCACTGTTATTTCCCCATTATATAGTGGTATTATCTTGGTACAGTATGGCACTGTTATTTCCCCATTATATAGTGGTATTATCTTGGTACAGTATGGCACTGTTATTTCCCCATTATATAGTGGTATTATCTTGGTACAGTATGGCACTGTTATTTCCCCATTATATAGTGGTATTATCTTGGTACAGTATGGCACTGTTATTTCCCCATTATATAGTGGTATTATCTTGGTACAGTATGGCACTGTTATTTCCCCATTATATAGTGGTATTATCTTGGTACAGTATGGCACTGTTATTTCCCCATTATATAGTGGTATTATCTTGGTACAGTATGGCACTGTTATTTCCCCATTATATAGTGGTATTATCTTGGTACAGTATGGCACTGTTATTTCCCCATTATATAGTGGTATTATCTTGGTACAGTATGGCACTGTTATTTCCCCATTATATAGTGGTATTACCTTGGTACAGTATGGCACTGTTATTTCCCCATTATATAGTGGTATTATCTTGGTACAGTATGGCACTGTTATTTCCCCATTATATAGTGGTATTATCTTGGTACAGTATGGCACTGTTATTTCCCCATTATATAGTGGTATTATCTTGGTACAGTATGGCACTGTTATTTCCCCATTATATAGTGGTATTATCTTGGTACAGTATGGCACTGTTATTTCCCCATTATATAGTGGTATTATCTTGGTACAGTATGGCACTGTTATTTCCCCATTATATAGTGGTATTATCTTGGTACAGTATGGCACTGTTATTTCCCCATTATATAGTGGTATTATCTTGGTACAGTATGGCACTGTTATTTCCCCATTATATAGTGGTATTATCTTGGTACAGTATGGCACTGTTATTTCCCCATTATATAGTGGTATTACCTTGGTACAGTATGGCACTGTTATTTCCCCATTGTATGGTGGTATTACCTTGGTACAGAATGGCACTGTTATTTCCCCATTATATAGTGGTATTATCTTGGTACAGTATGGCACTGTTATTTCCCCATTATATAGTGGTATTATCTTGGTACAGAATGGCACTGTTATTTCCCCATTATATAGTGGTATTAACTTGGTACAGTATGGCACTGTTATTTCCCCATTATGTTGTGGTATTATCTTGGCACAGTATGGCACTGTTATTTCCCCATTATGTAGTGGTATTAACTTGGTACAGTATGGCACTTTTATTTCCCCATTATATAGTGGTATTATCTTGGCACAGTATGGCACTGTTATTTCCCCATTGTATAGTGGTATTATTTTGGCACAGTATGGCACTGTTATTTCCCCATTGTATGATGGTATTATTTTGGCACAGTATGGCACTGTTATTTCCCCATTGTATGATGGTATTATTTTGGCACAGTATGGCACTGTTATTTCCCCATTATATAGTGGTATTATTTTGGCACAGTATGGCACTGTTATTTCCCCATTATATGGTGGTATTATTTTGGCACAGTATGGCACTGTTATTTCTCCATTGTATGGTGGTATTATTTTGGCACAGTATGGCACTGTTATTTCTCCATTGTATGGTGGTATTATTTTGGCACAGTATGGCACTGTTATTTCTCCATTGTATGATGGTATTATTTTGGCACAGTATGGCACTGTTATTTCCCCATTGTATGGTGGTATTATTTTGGCACAGTATGGCACTGTTATTTCTCCATTGTATGGTGGTATTATTTTGGCACAGTATGGCACTGTTATTTCCCCATTGTATGATGGTATTATTTTGGTACAGTATGGCACTGTTATTTCCCCATTGTATGATGGTATTATTTTGGCACAGTATGGCACTGTTATTTCTCCATTGTATGGTGGTATTATTTTGGCACAGTATGGCACTGTTATTTCCCCATTATATAGTGGTATTATTTTGGTACAGTATGGCACTGTTATTTCTCCATTGTATGATGGTATTATTTCGGCACAGTATGGCACTGTTATTTCCCCATTGTATGGTGGTATTATTTTGGTACAGTATGGCACTGTTATTTCCCCATTGTATGGTGGTATTATTTTGGCACAGTATGGCACTGTTATTTCTCCATTGTATGGTGGTATTATTTTGGCACAGTATGGCACTGTTATTGTTTGCATCTATCTTTCCTGTAGAGAAACAATAAAGAGATTGTATAATACACACGATTGTGAGATTGTGCCGGTTTGGCCTCTGAGTTGTGCTGCACAGACATGCAGGTGTCCCGGTATATTAGCCGGCACTACTACTCCCAGTATTATGTATGTAGCTGTCAAAATAAAGGAAGCGGTGGTGATGACTTATATCCAATAATATTACCATAAGTTTCATCATTACATGAACAGTCCGCATATGGTCATTAAAGGGTTAAATATTAGATCGCTCGCATTCTTCAGGCATGTGGTCAGCGTGCAGCAGGTACTGCAGTGATCACCCGCTGAGGATGTATATAGTAAGGTGTCCTTATATACCATATATATATACTGTCCATATACAGCACTGCTGAGGATGTATATAGTAAGGTGTCCTTATATACCATATATATATATACTGTCCATATACAGCACTGCTGAGGATGTATATAGTAAGGTGTCCTTATATACCATATATATATACTGTCTATATATCCTCAGCAGTACTGTATATGGACAGTATATATATGGTATATAAGGACACCTTACTATATACATCCTCAGCAGTACTGTATATGGACAGTATATATATGGTATATAAGGACACCTTACTATATACATCCTCAGCAGTGCTGTATATGGACAGTATATATATATGGTATATAAGGACACCTTACTATATACATCCTCAGCAGTGCTGTATATGGACAGTATATGGTATATAAGGACACCTTACTATATACATCCTCAGCAGTGCTGTATAGGGACAATATATATATATATATATATATATATATATATATATATATATATATATGGACACCTTACTATATATATCCTCAGCAGTGCTGTATATGGACAGTATATATGGTACATAAGGACACCTTACTATATACATCCTCAGCAGTGCTGTATATGGACAGTATATATATGGTATATAAGGACACCTTACTATATATATCCTCAGCAGTACTGTATATGTAGTAAGGTATATAGGAGACTGCAGCTGGAGGTTTGACTGCTAGGAATCCCCCCCCCCAATCTTCTGCACGGGGCCCCGGCTCTCTGTTCTGCTATCTTCGGCTCTCCCATAGAGGTATATGGAGGGGGCGTAACATCCGCCACTTCGTGCAGGGGTTACCACTCACGTAGGGAGCTGGGGCCCAATTCAGGAGATCACAGGTGTTCCCAGTGGTCAAACCCCACAATCTAAAACTTTCATTGTGATACTTCTCCTATACTCACTGAGTGAGACGGGACATAACTTCTACCAGTGATCGGTTAAGCAGCATTCTAACGTAATGGGCCCCAGCATCAAGAAATGTAGGGTAACGGAGATCAGGTTGGAGCGGGAGGTAAATATAACTTTTTTCTTTCTTCATTTGTTTTTTAAAGGGATACTCCGGTGCCAGAAAGTTATATATATATATATTTGTAAATTACTTTTTCTATTAAAAAATCTTAATCCTTCCAGTACTTATCAGCTGCTGTATTCTCCAGAGGAAGTTGTGTAGTTCTTTCCAGTCTGACCACAGTGCTCTCTGCTGACACCTCTGTCCATGTCAGGAACTGTCCAGACCAGGAGCAAAATCCCCATAGCAAACATCTCCTGCTTTGGACAGTTCCTGACATGGACAGAGGTGTCAGCAGAGAGCACTGTGGTCAGACAGAAAAGAACTACATAACTTCCTCTGTAGTATACAGCAGCTGATAAGTACTGGAAGGATTAAGATTATTAATAGAAGTAATTTACAAATCTATTTAACTTTCTGTTGATAAAAAAAAAAAAAAAAAAAAAAAAAAATAGTTTTCCACCGGAGTACCCCTTTAAGCAAGCAGCCTGGAAACTGTTTTTAAATTATAAATCATTGTGGTTTCCACATCTATAGTCTGAGGTTTTTGCCTGTGCACACATATCTTTATTATTGACCGTTTGTTGTCCGGGCATGCTGGAAGATGTAGTTTTGCAACATCTGGAGGTCCACAGTTTGAAGACCACCGTTCTATTACCACTTGGGGCAGATCTTCGAGTGACCATTCCGCATCCGGTGTTTAGGTGATAAAACACGGTTTTGTCTTTGTTTAAACTGTAAAATATATCCCATGACTGCTGTTTCAGGAAAGAATTAAAAAACAAACCACGTTTTTGTTATGCAACTTACAGTTTTTTTCCATAATAATTGCCAAAAAAAGAAGGGGAAAAAAAGCACTTTGTTACAATAGCTGGATCTTGTCATGCAGACTTCCTCATCTGTATAAATTTACCAATTTTATGTTATCCCAAGATTAAAAATGATCTGCTATCCACAGTATAGAGAATAACCAGCTGATGTGAGGGGGGGGGGGGGGGGGTCCATCCACGAGGACCCTTACCGATAACAAGGCCAAATGTCACATACTTGGCCACCACTCCATTCATTCTCTACAGGGCTTTCGAACATTGCCGAGCACTGATTTTGGCAATGTTTGTAAGCCCCATAGAGAATAAATGAAGCAGAGGCTGACTGTCCCTTTTCTCGGGGAAAACTGTGTGTGTGTGTGTGTGTGTTTGTGTGTGTTTGTGTGTGTGTTTGTGTGTGTGTGTGTGTGTTTGTGTGTGTGTGTGTGTTTGTGTGTGTGTGTGTGTTTGTGTGTGTGTTTGTGTGTTTGTGTGTGTGTGTGTGTTTGTGTGTGTGTTTGTGTGTGTTTGTGTTTGTGTGTGTTTGTGTGTGTGTCGGACGCCAGATTTATAATAAATAAAAAAATAAAAATAAACACTCCATAAATGTCATAGCAAGCGCTTGGAACTCTGCCACTAAACAAAAAACGCCAAAGAAGAGTGAGAATACACCAAGTGGGGTTGGCGTTTCATGTTTCCCTATTCAGCTATCATCTGGCGGCTGTGTTTTTACTGCCGAAAAGAAAGTTTGCAACGAATGTGGGATTTTTTTTCACCCACTTCTTCCTTCTGAATTCCGTACCTTCATCCATTGGAAAAACCACAACATCTAGTTATGGCGCATGCGAAAGTTTGTTTCCCATTGTGGTTAATATCACTGTCACAGCTGTTCTCTGGCATCGCAAGTAAGAAAGATGTTGGGGTGTAAAGGATAAAGGGGGAGATTTATCAAGGGATTTAGAGCTGTTTTTTTTTTTTTTTGCTTACAAATGTCGTACAGAAAGTCGCACGTGCGCCTAAGTAAATTTTTGTGCAACTTTTGGCTGTAAGCAAAAAGCAACAAAAGAGCTTACTAAAGTAAAATTCATTTTTCACTTTGCAGTGGTCAAGGATTTATCAAGTGCGAAAGTCGAACAAAAAGTCGCAACAGCCCGGACCTGGCTTACAAAACTTGCTTTGGAGAGCGGAATAAAAGCATAGTCTGCCGGCCTCATTCCGTTTTCGGTAAACAGTAGAATGATGTGCTTTACAAAACAGCTCAGTCTTGGTCTCATCATTTATTAATTTTTTTTTCTTCCGTCCACGCCCAGGGAGATTAGCTACAGTGCCATGGGTTGCAAACTTCTTGATAATGTTGCGCACTGTGGACAAAGGCAAATCTAGATCTCTGGAGATGGGCTTGTAACCTTGAGATTGTTGATATTTTTCCACAATTTTGGTTCTCAAGTCCTCAGACAGTTCTCTTCTCCTCTTTCTGTTTTCCATGCTTAGTGTGGCACACACAGACGCACAATGCAAAGACTAAATGAACTTCTCTCCTTTTTATCTGCTTTCAGGTGTGATTTTGATATTGCCCACACCTGTTACTTGCCCCAGGTGAGTGTAAAGAAGCATCACATGCTTGAAAAATCTTATTTTTGCAAAAGTTTTAAAAGGTGGCAATAATTATGTCGGGGGACGTTGGTGATTGGTATAGGATGAATGGGGAGAGGCTGGCTCCTATCCTCCTTAAATTGTTTCATTCGATGGCTGTTAGGGATTCTCTTCCTGACTCAATGAAGGAGGTGTTGATTGTGGTACTCCCCAAGCCAGGAAATGCCCTGTTGTTGCCTGATTCTTATAGACCTATCTCCCTTTTAAATGTTGACATTAAGATCTTGGCTAGAGTACTGGCTACTCGCCTAAGTGGTGTCATCTCCTCCATCATTCATCCTGACCAAACTGGGTTGATGCCGGGTAGAGCTACTGGTCAATAGGGGAGGGTTTTCCTACTGGAGTGGTAGTTAGTCTGGATGTCTATAAGGCTATATTTGTGGGAGGTCTTGGGTGCATTTGGGTTTGGGCCCCGTTTTTGTGCTTGGGTTTGTTATATGATAGTTCTAGGGCCCGCATCTGCATTATCTTGGAACGAGTCAGGGGTACCCACCGTCTCCCTTCCTTTTTGCTCCAGCGGTTGAGCCTCTGGCAGCAGCTATTTGCAGTGACCCCACTATCTGTGGTATCCCCAGGGATTCTATTGTAGAGAAGTTTTCCCTTTATGTGGAGGACACGTTAGTATACTTGGCGGATGCGGAGGGGTCTCTCCTGTCTCTAATCAACCTACTTGACCCGTTTGGTTGGATTTCGGGCTTACGGGTCAACTGGGCTAAGTCCTCTCTAATGTCGCTCTCACCTGGGGTCTCCCTTCCTTCCTCTCTTCCAGCGGGTGTACAGGTGGTCTCTCATTTTAGAAACCTAGGGGTGGAAGTCACTGTGTCCCTAAATGAAAAATTTTCCCTGAATTTGGAACCGCTCTTATGCCCCACTGTGGAGCGGTTGAAGGCCTGGTCCTCACTCCCTCTATCCTTAGCTGGCAGGATCAAAATAATCAAAATGATTATATTCCTAAATTCCTTTACCTCTTTCATTTAGCTCCCCTGATTCCTCCTAAGAAATATTTTAATACATTGTGTGGTGCTCTGTGATCCTTCTGTTGGCAGGGAAAGCCTCCCAGACTTGGTTGGGCCCTTCTCCAGGCTCCTAAACGGCATGGCGGCTTGGCTGCCCCTGATGTGTATAACTATTTTTTTGCCTCTCAACTGGTCTATGCAGCGTGGTGAATTGACCTGAATCTGTCGAATTCGGCTACAGCCTTGGCTGGTGCGCTTATGGGTTCCTCTGAAGCTCTTACTAACTCACTCTACAGGTGTCACTCTCGCTCTTTTCTTCTTCTCCCTCTTCAAACTTTAGCTAAAGTGTGGTCCCTGGTGTCAGGCAAATCTCCGCAGCCTCTGGTATCTCCTAGGGCACCCTTGTGGGGGAATGTGCATTTTTCTCACCTGCTTGGGTTATAGGAGGCCAGTTTCTGGGAAACTCATGGAGTCAATTTTGTGATCCACCTTGTGATCCACTAAGCCCTCCCCCCCGGCTAGATTGTCCCAGTAGGTCTTATTTGGCATGGGGCTGTCTAATATGGGAGGGGGCTGGGTTGGGGTTACCGGTAAGTGTTCTTGAGTGAGTGCTTGGTTGTCTGTCTGTGCTGAGTCTTCTCCGGTTGGGTCTCAGATGTGCCCTTCTTTACTGTTGACGAATGTTTATGCATACCTTTTGACTTCCTGTTATTATTGTGGAGTCGGTCTCTGGGACCTACGGAAGCTGTTGTTTATGTTCTTTTTACCTTGTTGGTAATGTCTGTTTCTTAAAGTGCAAAAAATAAATAAATGGGTCCGATCCTTCTTCTTTTTTTGAGCCAATCGGACCCTGAAATGGGTCAGATGCAAACTGCTACTACCGTGTCATGACAGACCCCATTCACTTTCGCTGACCCGGTAATTTTACAGGATTTTAGTGGAGAAAAAATAGAGCTTGCACTCTTTCTTTCTCTGCTAAACTCCTGTCCCTTTGGCTTGATGAATTGCTGAGGGAACTCCGAATAGCGGAGTCCGACAGCAATGGGAATGAGGCCTTACCTCTTTGCTTCTAGTGTAATACTCTGATTTTCTCTATATCCGCTATGTGAGAATATACCCTTAAAGTGGACCTGTATACCAAAGGACAATAGGTCCCGTATATTGAAGCCATAGGGCAGTTCTTGTTGTTAGGCTGTTGCCTTCACAATATCATTTAAGCTTTGTGTCTTATATTGTGATTTTATTTCTCTTTCTGCAGGTTTCAGAACATGGTCAGGAAAAGGATGTGATGCGGTGTGTGATCTGCACCCGATATGATGGGGCTGCAAGCTTTTTTCCTTGCTTGCTATTGTGTGTTACAAGGTAAGTGAGTGATGTTGCCTGGTCATGAGGATTGTATTAGTTTTCTCATCTGCAACCACAACATGTACACGCCGTTCTTTACCCTAAGCCACAACCACACTTAAAATTTTAATTTTTACCTGTTCGCCTCTAAGACATCACTTAAATATTTTTCCATCCACAGACCCATATGAGGGCCTGTTTCTTTGTGCAACCAATTGAACTTTGCAATGACACCCCTAAATTTATATTTTTATATTGTATTGTTTTTGGTTGTGCCTTACATAATATTGGTGGGCAGAAAGTAAAAAAAAAACAAAAAAAAAAAAAAAGGCAGCTTTGTAAATTTAGGTGAGTTTTTTGTTTTTTCGCAGTTCACTTTATAGTGACACTGTATTCTGTGGGTCATTACGATCCAAATGATGCCCATATTTAGATAGCTAACTTTTTTTTATTTTTTTTTAAATCAGATAATTTTTATTAAAGATTTTACAAACATTTTAAAGCAACATACAGACAATAAACCCCACCCCACAAAGAAACAATCCATCTCTACCCCTATACAGCGCATAACGCACATTAGTAAGCCAAAGTTCCATTAACCTTCAGACCCAATGGTCTCTCTCAGAGCTGCAACAAACGGCACCTACATGCGTTCCAGTAAAGCCACAAAGAGAGGGTACAAATAAAAACGCAAGAATTAGAAAGAAAAGAGCCACATTCACAGAACTCCAGCAGGCAAGCTAGCACAACATTCCGAAGACAGGTTTAGAATGTACAGTCATCTATGAATCAGTCAATGGGGGGGTCAAAGTGGTTCACCCAGGGTCCCCAGATACCATCAAATTTCCTAACAACTTTAGGAGATGGTCTGATCCAGAACTGTGCTATAAGTTTCCTGGCCTGATATAACACACGTAAAATTCCCACTTCTCTCAAGGAGGGTTCCTGATCGCAGCCTATAAGGCCAAGTAGACACACCTTAGGGGTTGCACTCAATGTTACCCCGTAAACGGTCGTAATAAGTCGTATCACATCATTCCAATATGCATGTAAGACAGGGCAAGCCCACATCATATGCAACAGGTGAGCCTCCAACTCAGCACACCTGGGGCAAGAAGAGTCAGACCGAACACCAATGTTATGTAGGAATAGTGGGGTTTTATACACTCTCTATGCAAAAAGAATAATTGTGATAGCCTATTAGACTCTGACAAAGATAGAGATGGGGTAAGAGAGAGCACTATAGTCCATTCCTCATCACTCAACCCACCAAGGTCCCTCTCCCATTTTGCGCGAACCGTCAAGGGGAAACGCTCATGTTAGAAATTTAACAACTCTCCATGTAACCAAGAAATGATACCGGCAGATTCCCGTTTTGTAACCACGGATTCTAGGACCCTGTTAGACTGTATCTCCATCAGCCGTAGCCGATTCTGAGTTTCATACACATGACGGAGTTGCAGGTATCTGTAAAATGAGGAGCGCAGTACAACAAACTCCTCCTGCAAATCCTCAAAAGATCTCACAACCCCCTGTACAGCTAGCTGCCCCAGTTAACTTTTTTTATTTAATTCTATAGGAGCTCCAAAGAGACCCGAGTCTAACACTCGGGCATTATCTGTACTACCATAGAAATGAATTGAGTTTGTGCCTTCTAGAGGTAGACGACACAAGCTCCTCACTGAGCGAGACGGGGTCCCGTTCCAGAGATCGCACGGGGGGTGGGGGGTCCCAACGGTCAGACCCCCAGCGATCGGCTACTTATCCTCTATCCAGTGGATACGGGATAAGCTAATTTTGGCTGCAGTACCCCTTAAAGAGTACCTGTTAATAGTGTTCCTTCTGTAATAAGCAGACACTTTCCCACTCACTTGCTTTTAAAATGATCAACATAAATATGTTTAAAATGTAATAGAAAAAACGGCCACTAGGTGGCTCTGTTCTGTTCCCGGCCACAAATAATACATTGAGTTTGGTCTCCTCCCGGTCTGGCAGGAGACCAAAATTATGAAGTGCTTCTCTGCACTGAGCTTGATTGACAGCTGCACAGAGCCTCACTGAAACATGCAAAGAGCCTGAGGTCTTCTATTCATCACAGCACTGCAACCATGTGAGGGCGGAAGTGGTCCCCCAACAGGCTTCAGTGATGTCATGCCTGCTGGGAAACGTTCGTTTAGAAATGTTTATTTGGTGACATGTACTTTTTAAGTCATACTTAAGTAAAAAGAATAATAAGTAAAATGAGTCGCCAGTGGAGTGTTTGGAATGCTGGGTACCGATGTCATGCCCATAAGACCATCACTGTCAATCATGGCGCAGCACTGCGCTATAAAACGTGTTATGCAAGGTCATACAACATTGTGTCTGGGTGATTTTGCAATGTATACACTCGTGATAAACACCAACACATGACTGGTACTGTGAATAAAGCCACCTCTGCAAAAGATGTGACCTTTATACAGGGACAAGTATGTCACACATTGTAATTCACACTTCCCCTTTTGTTCTTTTCTTAGTCTGCCCATCCAGGAACCTCCAGTTTTATCAACTCAATTGATATCTTTGTTAAGAATTGTAAAGTCCATTAGGTGCTCGCTCACCCCTTCCATCCAGCCATTTTAGGGTGTATTTACATCCTGCAGAATTTTTGCAGATTTTGCAGCACAATCCTTTGCAATTTGCAGTGCTGTGGATGTGGATTTAAAGGGGTACTCCACTGGCCAGCATTTAGTTCCGAACACTGCGTACGCGCTTGCAGGGGTACGTGACGTCACAGCCACGCCCCCTAGTGACGTCACACCACGCCCCTCCATTTATGTTTATAGGAGGGGGCGTGACCGGGGGTACCCAGTTGCAGAGGAAATTATTTTCTTTTTGGAACACAGAGCTCTCTGCTGACATCATGAGCACAGTGCTCTCTGCTGACACCTCTGTCCATTTTAAGAACTGTCCAGAGTAGGAGAAAATCCCCATAGAAAACATATGCTGCTCTGGACAGTTCCTAAAATGGACAGAGATGTCAGCAGAGAGCACTGTGGTCATGATGTCAGCACAGAGCACTGTGTTCCAAAAAGAAAATAATTTCCTCTGTAGTATTCAGCAGCTAATAAGTACTGAAAGGGTTAAGATTTTTTAATAGAAGTAATTTACAAATCTGTTTAACTTTCTGGCACCAGTTGAGTTAAAAAAAAATAGAAATAAAAAAGTTTCCACCGGAGTACCCCTTTTAATGCTAGGCCAACCCTCAGGATAGGCCATCAAAATTAGACAAGCGGGGGTCTAACTCCCAGAACCCCCACCAAACGTGCAAGACTATTCATAGTTGTAAACGGTGTACTATTTGTGGAAGCAGTGCACGGTACAGCACTGTTGTACGGTACAACTAGTGCTACAAATAGTGCGGTAGTTTCATATACAGTAGGTTTGCCTACCGATCCTGAGAACAGATGGATGTCACCAGTTCAAATTGTTCATAGTCACTCTCCATTATAGGCTGCATTCACACCACGTTTTGTACATACGGGTGCAGGATCCGGCTGGGGGAGGGGAAAACCGGGTGCTCCCGTACCCCAGCCGGATCAGCCCGTAAGTCAAACGGTGACTCCGGTCGGCTCAGTTTTGACCTGTATCCGGTTTTGTGACACTACGGTACCCGGTTTTCCCCTCCCCCAGCCGGATCCGGCACCCGTATGTACAAAACGTGGTGTGAATTCAGCCAAAGTCAATAAAAAGATAGTTTTGCTGAAAGATTCCATAGCCATTGCTGGTAGTAAAGATAAGCCTATTCTCCATAAGTCACACAATTCTGCTGTCACTGCAAAATGTAATAAATGCTGATGCAGACGATGAAGAGTTTCCTGAAAGGACAGTGGAATTATTTGTAAATGTTTCATAAAAAAAAAGATTACACAAAGTAAATAAAAAGACAATGAGGAATTCATATCTTATATTAAAGGGGTACTCCGGTGAAAAAAAATAATATTTTTTTTTAATCAACTGGTGCCAGAAAGTTAAACAGATTTGTAAATGACTTCTATTTAAAAATCTTAATCCTTCCGGTATTTATTAGCTGCTGTATGCTACACAAGAAGTTGTATTTCTTTCTGGAATTATTTTAAGTCTGACCACAGTGCTCTCTGCTGACACCTCTGTCTGTCTGAGGAACTGTCCAGAGTACAAGCAATTCCCCATAGGAAACCTCTCCTGCTCTGGACAGTTCCTGATATGGACAGAGGTGTCAGCAGAGAGCACTGTGGTCAGACTGGAAAGAAATTCAAAAATAAAAAAAACTTCCTGTAGAGCATACAGCAGCTGATAAGTACTGGAAGGATTAAGATTTTGTAATAGAAGTAATTTACAAAACTGAAGAAGGAAAAGTGGAACGCCTGGCACTCTTAAAACTCCAAGTTCATTGCAGCTTTAAAATCATCAGGAACAAGGTGAACAAATGGTCAGCAAGCACGATTGACGCATTTTGAGTCTTCAACTCTTTAACGAAACCTATAGCATGTGCAACATTGTAACGTATTTATAGTCAGGGGGCAGGAGGGGGAGTGGACAGTGATAGTCAACACCTGTTTGGGTATTAAAGGGGTACTCCGGTGGAAAACTTTTTATTTATTTATTTATTTATTTTTATCAACTGGTGCCAGAAAGTTAAACAGATTTGTAAATTACTTCTATTAAAAAATCTTAATCCTTCCAGTACTTATTAGCTGCTGAATACTACAGAGGAAATTATTTTCTTTTATGGAACACAGAGCTCTCTGCTGACATCATGACCACAGTGCTCTCTGCTGACATCTCTGTCCATTTTAAGAACTGTCCAGAGTAGGAGAAAATCCCCATAGCAAACATATGCTGCTCTGGGCAGTTCCTAAAATGTACAGAGATGTCAGCAGAGAGCTCTGTGTTCCAAAAAGAAAAGAATTTCCTATGTAGTATTCAGCAGCTAATGAGTACTGGAAGGATTAAGATTTTTAAATGGAAGTAATTTACAAATCTGTTTAACTTTCTGGCACCAGTTGATTAAAAAAAAAAAAAAATTCCAACGGAGTACCCCTTTAACCCCCTTTGGACTTTCACTGAGCGCTCTCGCACCTCTTACACATAGTTGCCAATATTGGCTGGTGAAAACATATCATCTGAACAAGCAAAAAATATGAAATAAACATAAAAACAATAATAGCTGAAACAAGTACAAAGACATAAAGCGGCAATTTCTTAATAATGAAAAAATAAATCCGCACGGTTGTTCAGCCCTTTTGGCTGGAAACAGTAAAACAAATCTATCCACAGGGTCTCTTAAAGGGGTACTCCGGCGCTAAGACATCTTATACCCTATCAAAAGGATAGGGGATAAGATGCTTGATCGAGAGGGTCCCGCTGCTGGGGACCCCCGTGATCTTCCACACCGCAGCCCGTTAGAATCATCCCCCGGAGCGTGCTCGCTCCAGGTCTGATTACTGGCGATCACAGGGACGGAGCATAGTGACGTCACGGCTCCGCCCCTGTGTGACTTCACGCTCCACCCCCTCAATGTAAGCCTATGAAGGGGGCGTGGCAGCTGTCACGCCCCCTCCATAGACTTGTATTGAGGGGGATCGCCAGTAATCAGAATCCGCCTCCGGAGCGTGCTCACTCCGGGTCTAACGGGGTGCGGCGTGGAAGATCACGGGGGTCCCCAGCGGCGGGACCCCCGCGATCAGGCATCTTATCCCCTATATTTGGATAGGGGATAAGAGGTCTTGGCGCCGGAGTACCCCTTTAAGTGCTTTCAACCAGTTGCCTTCTGTAATTTATTAATGAACTCTTTCAATGGCAAAATAACGCATGCAGGAAACATGACCAGCGTGAACATCACGAAAGTGACGAGATACATTGGACGCATTCGGTGAATTGGTTGCACCGCTGATATGTTCTTGAATGCGTTTTTTTTACACTTCTTTTAGTAGAACCAATATATGTCAAGCTACAATTGGAGCATGTTATCTTATATATTACAAAACAAGAATCGTAATTAAGAAATTCTCTGATCTCATTTTGTTGGAGCTTATACATTTTGTTAAAGGGTACCTTTCATCAAAATTGTTTTTGTTATATTATAGATTAATGTATTCAGAATAACTTTCCAATAGCATGTTAGTAAAAAATATGCTTCTTTCTATTTCATTTTCCACTTTGAAAAAATGACCACTAGGGGTCTCCCTACCAGTCCCTTTTTATAGATTTCACACTCATGCTGGAGTCCTAAATCTCAGACTGCAGCCGGGACACAGACAACTCCCCGGCAGGGAGCAATGCTGAGTTTGTCTGTGTCCCAACTGCAGTCTGCAGGTTTTTTTGATGAAAGGTACCGTTTAAAATGATATTTTCAGATACTCAGACAGGACCAGCTTTGGATATTTGTTTACAATTGCCTTAAAGGGGTACTCCGGTGGAAAACATTTTTTTTTTTTTTTTTTTTTAAATCAACTGGTGCCAGAAAGTTAAACAGATTTGTAAATTACTTCTATAAAAAAATCTTTACCCTTCCAGTAAATTTAGCAGCTGGGGATTTGCTTCTACTCTGGACAGTTCCCGAGACACGTGTCATCAGAGAGCACTTAGACAGAAAAGAACAACTCAACTTCAGTAGCTCATAAGTACTGGAAGGATTAATATTTTTTAATAGAAGTAATTTACAAATCTGTTTAACTTTCTGGAGCCAGTTGATATATATTTTCCTGGATAACCCCTTTAAGCTAAAACTAAACAATCTATGTGGAATAAAGATCTCTGGCTTTTTCCAGCAGTGCTGAGGGACCGCCATGGGGGCTAACATTTACCTGGTGGCCTTCAAGGATGAGTTTGTATATTTTCCCCCTAATAGCTGTCTACAATATATATCAGTGTTTCCCAACCAGGGTGCCTCCAGTTGTGGCAAAACTACAACTCCCAGCATGCCCGGACAGCTAAAGGCTGTTCGGTCATGCTGGGAGTTGTAGTTTGGCCACAGCAGGAGGCACCCTGGTTGGGAAACACTGATGTATAGATAATAATTTTGTATTCAGTATCTGGAGATGTTCTCGGCTATTGTGACATGACGTGATGTGTTTTTTAAGTTGTTTTTTATTTTATTTTGTAGTCTTGGGCTGTCTGCACTAAACGCCCTCTAACATTCCCTCTTTGTTCTATTATTAAAGGGGTTGTCCAGCATAAGAAAAATGTCACTTCTCTTTTGCAAATACAGACTTACTCTTCTCCAAAGGTCATTTGTAATACTGCAACTCTGGCCCATTCACTTTAATGGAGACGAGCTGCAATACCAGACACAACCTGTGGAAAAGAGTGGTGCTGTTTTTACAAGGAAGAAGCAGCATTTTTCTTATCCTGGACAGCCCCTTTAAGACTTTATTTACTGATCTAGCAGATTACTAACGTATATTAAAGGAGAAGTATCGTGTAAGAACACGTATCCCCTATCCAAAGGATGGAGGATACGTTTTAGATCCCGGAGGTCCAAGCGCTGGGGCTCCCCGGGTCTCTCCTTAACAGCTGTGCATCATGACCCCTGTCCGAAGTGGGGGCCACCACGCCCCCTCCATATAGCTCTATAGGAGAGCCATTCTGCAATCTTTGGCTCTCCCATAGAGCTATGTAGAGGGGGCATGGCGGCCCCTGCTTCGGGTGGGGGTCGTGACGCACGGCTGTGAAGGAGAGCCAGGGCTCCAAACAGGAAATTGCGAGGGGCCCCGGCGCTCGGACCCTCCGCAATCTAAAACGTATCCCCTATTCTTTGGATAGGGGATAAGTTTTCTTAAATAATACTTCTTCTTTAAAGGGGTACTCCACTAGCCAGCATGGAACTAAATGTTCCTAACACTGTTTTCATGCTTCAGGGGTCGCTTCAGGGGTCGGCCACGCCCCCCTCATGACGTTACGGTTGGCTGACCGCCGCAGCGCGAAAACAGCGTTCAGAACATTTAGTTCCACGCTGGCTAGTGGAGTACCCCTTTTAAAGGTAAGTTCAGAGCTGTACGACTAATCAAACATGTCCATTGCTGCGTCAAGATTGGTGAACGACTCTGTTAAAGTGTACCCGTCAGATCCCCAAAAAAAATTTTTTTTTTTAATATATCACTTAGTACCTAATCCTGACCATGTACATAAAATTTTTGTGTGTCTAGCACCTTAATTTATTTTTTATTACACTTTTAATTTAGCTCAGTAGTCTGAATTCCTCTCAAAGGAAGGGGGCGTGGCCTCACTGTGCAGGTCTCCGCCCCCTCCCTCAGTATGCTGTCTGCTCACATCTCCCCAGCCTGTCCTCACTAACAGTAGCGGGACACAAGCTGACAGTGGGAGGATTTTTCCTCCAGCTATGAGCCCTGCGCTCACAGCTGTCAATCAAGGAAGTGTGTCCATGACATAGGTGATGATGCATGGACACAGCAGGACTAGTATGGGCCCAAGCAGGCGGAGGGGGGGGGCGCAGTTGTTTGACTGGCTTTTTCTGTAAATACTGAAAATTTTCTAATGAAAGCAATTGCAAAACCTATTGGTTATACATGCTTTACAACATATCAAAAGTTTTTTTTTCTCTGACAGCGCCCATTTAAAGAGGTTTTCTGAGATCTGCAAAAAGTTAGCAAAAGGAAAAATATGACATGACAACTCATCACACATTTCCCACCTAATAAATCCCCCACCACTCTGGTGCAGGGCCGGCTCTGACAATAGGCAAATTAGCCAGCTGCCTAGAGCGCCCTCTTGATGGGGGGCGCGGATCTGTCTGCCACAAGAAAGTTAGACAACCAGTATCCAAACCAGTAACTCAGCCAGCAGCATGAGGAGGAGATTTGTTACACTGTGTCACCCCAGTAGTTAGGTGGGGTGTGTCAAAGGGCGGGGTAAGGGGCAGAGTCAAGGGGGCGGCAAAATTAGCTTTTGCCTAGGGTGACAAAAATCCTTGCACCAGCTTTGCTCTGTTGTTAAACACATGTCCAAGATCTGCCCTGGCTCTTCCGAGACCTCTGTCTTGTCCAGGATCTGGACCAGCTCTTTACTCTCTGCCCTGCATGGTTACTGGATCAGCCGACACCACTGGATGATGTTGTGGTCAGAAGACTTTAGGAACAAGTCTGTGCCTGGTTATATGGTATTTTCTGAGTGCTTTAGTGTTGTCTGAATATTGTTTTCATTACTGCTGCTAATCTTTGGACTGTTAGACCCCTGACTTTTATGGGACTACATTTTTTGCTTGGTCCCAGGATTGCTGCAGTTTTTAGTTTTACAGCTTGAATTCTAGACTTTGCTTCTGTTATAAACCTCTGGCTTGCTGTGACTTTTAGTTCTTCAATTTAAACAGTTGCTTTGTTACCAGACTGTGCTCACACACACGCTTTCGTATTACCTCTGCTTACGTGGCTTTGCCAACCCCTGCCGACGGACAACATCAGTCCGGAGATTCCGAGTGTGCCCGGCGCTAGGACCATGTGGACATTGCCCCATAAACAGCAACGTCTTCCATGCAGATTCTGCCTAAAGAATAACAGAAAATCCGTAGTCCGTGCTGTGCAGCAGTATCCCATTGGCAGCATTCCACTCGGAAAGTCTGCAGTGGGAAAACTGCCTAAGGCTGGGTTCACACCACGTTTTTGCAATACAGTTCCCGTATCAGGTTTTTGGTGGAAAAAAAACCTGACTAAACTGTATCAAAACGTGCGTATACGGTTGAAAAATGATGTCCGGTTGCATCCGTTTTTTAAGAAAAAAAAAAAAAAAAAGTATACGTTTTTATCTTTTCACTCCATTATGAATAAAATTTCACTTGTTTAATTGAAATTCCAGGAAAAAAAACTGTGCAAAGTCAAAAACCGTATGGAACCGTACGCACATACGGTTCTGTACGGTTCCCGTTGACTCCCATGTAAAAAAAAAAAATTAAAAAAAAACTTATACAGTTTAATACGGTTTTTCACCCGGACCAAATGGACAAAACTGTACGCAAAGACGCTAAACGGACACAACCTGATGCATCGTTTAACATACGGTTTTCAATGGAGAGTCAATGTGTACGGTTTTCAGTACGGTTCTGTTCAAATTGAAAACGTATACGAGAACTGTATTGCAAAAATGTGGTGTGAACCCAACCCAAGGCTGGGTTCACGCCACGTTTTTGCAATACAGTTACCGTATCAGGTTTTTGATGAAAAATGGATTCCTCAAAACCGGACTAACCTGTATCAAAACGTGTGTACAAATTTTAACCCGTATACGGTTTGAAAAATAATGTCTGGTTGCATCCGTTTTTTAAGAAAAAAAAACGTATACGTTTTTTATTGTCACTCCATTATGAATACATTTTCACTTGTTTGATTGAAATTCCAAGAAAAAAAACTTTCGGTGTGCAAGTCAAAAACTGTATGATGCAAACCGGATGGAAACGGTCAATGGGAACATACAGTTCTGTACGGTTCCCATTCACTCCCATGTTAAAAAAAACAAAATATATAAGTTTTTTCACCCGGACCAACCGTGGTAGGTTACAGTTTTGGGTACGGGAAAAGACCGGACCGAACCGTACAAGATGCAAAACGGATATAAATGGATGCATCTTTTGGCATACGGTTTTCAATGGAGAGTCAATGCATACGGTTTTCAATACGGTTCTGTACGGGTTTCAATACGGTTCTGTACGGTTTTCAAATTGAAAACGTATACGGGAACTGTATTGCAAAAACGTGGTGTGAACCCAGCTTTGACTATACAGAAGATCCCTGGAGAGCGGCACAGAGGAGGGTAAGAGACCTCCATCTGCCATCTTCACTCATCAGACCCCCGTGATCACGCTCCTGGCGGTCCGATGAGTGTCAACAAAGCCCTGCAACTGCTTTAGATACCATGATCAATATTGATCACAGCATCTAAAGGGTTAGTGGTGGCCACCCGCTGTCTATGAAGAGAGCACAGCTCTGGCGCTTCATAGACTGTCAACACTCCAGGGTGTAAAAGTACATCAAATCCCTGGCGGCCAGGGTGTACATTTACACCTGCGTCCTCTGGGGGACTGACTGGAGAAGGGGCCGAATTGTGCCAAATTGAGGAACTGGTTATACATTATTATTTGTACACACTTTCCATCTCTGTGCTATTGTATTAGATTTCTTTTTTTTTTTTTTAAGCCTTTAATTTTTTTTTTTTTTAACCTAAATTAAAATCTTATTTTTAATGTGACATTGTGGCATTTACTTCTTGTTGGATACAATATGTATGTGGGGCCTGTATGTAGCATCCATGGGGCATAATATGATCCTCTAGAACAATGGTCTCCAAACTGTGGCACTCCAGATGTTGCAAAGCTACAACTCCCAGCATGCCCGGACAGCCAACGGCTGTCTGGGCATGCTGGGAGTTGTAGTTTTGCAACATCTGGAGGGCTACAGTTTGGAGATCATTCGTTTAGAAGAAGAATTGTGTTTAAATATTTCCACTTTTTATTGTATTATATAGTATTTTTATTTATTTATTTACTTATTTAATTTAATTTAATTTTACTATCCATACAGTTTATGGTGCTCTACTACCTCCAGAGAACCTAAAAATCTCCTCTGAAAATTTCAAGCACATCCTGACCTGGGAAGATGCCAGCAAAGAGTCCCCCATCTACTACCGCGTGGAGTATTCAGAACTTTAGTAAGTATTAATAAGTAAAGCGAATCTGCATAGACTTATTGCCACATTACCTGTTTTGCAGATAATCAGTTCAGACCCTGGTAGCCAAGCAACTAAAATTGTCCTATTCTGACCCCTGTAACTCATTTTTTGCCCTAGTTTTTACCAGTACATCTTTTGCGCATATGTGACTTTCTGATCACTTTTTATGAAATTTGTTTTCTGGGATGTGATCTAACTAAAAGCCGAAATTTTGGACATTATATGGACATTTATCAAGGGGTTTAGTCAGGTTTTCTTTACTATAATTGTCTCAAAATTGTCGCAACTGCGACTAAGTGTGTTTTCGTGCGACAATTTGCGTGAAGAACAAGAAAAGCAAGAAAATTCAAACTTGCTTACGTAGTTAATTTTTCAAAATGGATTTGCTTTAGTCAGGTATTTGTTAACTGCGACAGTCGCAGCTGCGCAGTAAAAAGTCGCAACTGCCTTTAAAAATTTACTAAATTTACTCCAGCTCCAACATGGAGCAGGAAAAGCTACTGCCGCCCGGGCTCGACATAGCTCCGGGACACTGCAGTGATTTACACCCCCCCCCCCCCCCCTCTCACCTGCCAGCTCCACACAACTCCCATCTGTCTGCTAACTGTTGCAAGACTACAAGTCCCAGCATGCCCTTACAGTGAGGACACACTGGGAGTTGTAGTCTTGTAGCAGTGGGAGCTGAGCGGCGCGGGCGGGAGACGAGGGGATGTATATCAGTGTCCCCCATCATTATTAAGTGAGGGTAGCGGGGAGGCCATATGAGGAGCCCGGGCGGCTGCACTGTAATGTCAGCCCGGGCTCCTTACATATACCAGCGCCGCAGACTCCTAAATCCCCTGCTGTCATTTCACATTTCCCGCTGGGTCCTGTGATTGGCCAGGACCAGCAGCCAATCACAGGACCCGGCCGGAACAGTGACATGATTAGGGGATATAGGAGCCTGTCAGGGGGGGTCCGTCAGCATACATCCGCGCCCCCCCCCCCCCCCCCGGCATTCACCAGCACTGTGCCCGGCCTCCGCCCCCACCAGTACCCCTCTACTCCCCCCAGCCCCCCGGCCTTCACCTGCACTGTGCCCGGCCTCCGCTCCCACGTCTTCGGTTGCGCCGGCCTGACGTCCCTCCGTCAGTGACGTCACTCGCAGGGCGCCCGGAGAGAAGGAGCGCTGGGTGGGTGAGTGTGTGTGTGTGTGTGTCTGTCTCTCTGTCTGTCTGTCTCTATCTCTGTCTGTCTGTGTGTCTCTGTCTGTCTGTGTGTGTGTCTCTGTCTGTGTGTGTGTCTCTGTCTGTGTGTGTGTGTGTCTCTGTCTGTGTGTGTGTGTGTCTCTGTCTGTGTGTGTGTGTGTCTCTGTCTGTGTGTGTGTCTCTGTCTGTCTGTGACTCTGTGTGTGTTTGTGTGTGTGTGCCCGGGCACCCTTTGCAGGACTACAACTCCCAGTATGCCCTTACTGTAAGGACATGCTCGGAGTTGTAGTTGTGCAGTGCAGGCGAATGACAAGCTTGTCCCCTGCCCCCAGCTGCAGGACTACAACTCCCAGCATGTCCTTACTGTAACGGCATGCTGGGAGTTGTAGTCCTGCAGCTGGGGGCAGGGGACAAGCTTGTCACTTGCCCACACATCTCCTGCACCACACAACTACAACTCCCAGCATGTCCTTACTGTAAGGGCATGCTGGGAGTTGTAGTCGTGCGGAGAGGGAGATGTGCGAGCAGGTGATAATAAATGTACTAACCCATTTTTTTTTTTCCTTCTCATTTCAGATCTGTGTATCCTGTGGACTCCTTCGGATTCGGTGGACTACTTCGATGACCAGCGTTTTTCTTTATTTGATTTTAATAAAATGGTTAACGAGGGCTTGTGGGGAGTGTTTTTTTGTAATACATTTTTTTTTTTAAACCTGTTGTGTTTTTTCCTTACTTTACTTGACAGGCTTAGTAGTGGAAGCTGTCTTATAGACGGAGTCCATTACTAAGCTGGGCTTAGCGTTAGCCACAAAAACAGCTCGTGCTAACCCCCAATTATTACCCCGGTACCCAACACAACAGGGGTGCCGGGAAGAGCCGGTACCAACAGTACCAAAATGGCGCTCCTGGGCCTAGGTGGTAACAGGCTGGCGTTATTTAGGCTGGGGAGGGCCAGTAACAATGGTCCTCGCCCACCCTGGTAACGTCAGGCTGTTACTGTTTGGTTGGTATTTGGCTGAGAATAAAAATAGGGGGGACCCTATGTTTTTTTTTTTTAAATATTTAATTATTTATTTAAAAAAAAACGCATAGGGTCCTCCCTATTTTTATTCTCAGCCAAATACCAACCAAACAGTAACAGCCTGACATTACCAGGATGGGCGAGGACCATTGTTACTGGCCCTCCCCATCCTAAATAACGCCAGCCTGTTACCGCCTAGGCCCAGGAGCGCCATTTTTGATGCTCCGGGCCTGTTGGTACCGGCTCTTCCGGGCACCCCTGTGGTGTTGGGTACCGGGGTAATAATTGGGGGTTAGCGCTAGCTGTTTTTGTGGCTAACGCTAAGCCCGGCTTAGTAATAGACTCGGTCTGTAAGACAGCTTCCACTACTAAGCCTGTTCAGTAAGTTAAAAAAAAAAAACAAACACAACAGGTTTAAAAAAAAAATTATTACAAAAAAACACTCCCCCCACAAGCCCTCATTAACCATTTTATTAACATCAAGCAAAGAAAAACGCTGGTCGTCGAAGTAGTCCACCGAATCCGAAGGAGTCCACAGGATACACGGATCTGTAGTAGAAGTAACAAAAAAAAAAAAAAATGAGTAAATACATTAAGGGAGAAAAAACAGCGTTAAAAATATGTAATAACACACACACATTATATATATATATATATATATATATATATATATATAATATATATACATAGCAAAATCATCTGTAGTTGCAGTGTCTTGTAATACCTTTTTTATTGGACTAACAAGATTTCGGGATTCCTCCCTTTATCAAGTCATAAGCATTTCTGAGCTCACAAGGAGATAACACAGGTTCTATCTCACAAAATATGCAGGGGTTAAAACAACATATGTGGAGAATGGACATTAAGTTGGGCCATAAATTGTATAGCTATAGGACGATAGATACAGATAAGGATGAGGGGGGGGGGGGGGGGGCTGGAGAGCAGAGGGGAGAATAGTGGTTACGCTGGACAGAGGAGAAAGGACAATTTTACTACAGAGCCATAGACTGAAGATAAGACTTAGACAGGGGAGGGGGAGCAGGGGTGTGATGGTGTTAGAGCAGGGAGAGGGAAGACAGTTTAGCAAAGGTTATAGGAAATTTTGATAATGGGATAAGAAGCTTAAATCCACATTAAGTCCTCTGTTCTTGTCATAAAAAAAACTATCATTTTGGCTTCAAATGTCTTTCTTTCCTGGGTGTTCTTGAAGTTTCCTTTCAGGATCTTGATTTTGAGGTCCTGTAGGGAGTGACCTGTTTGGGTGAAATGGTGTCCAACTGGGGTGCAATAGTCCTTTTCTCTATGGTTGTTGATGGCCGATCTGTGGAGGTTCATCCTTTTATTGTGTGGCTGACTGGTCTCACCAATCCCAGGTCACACTTGGTGCATTGTATCATGTAGACTACATTCTCTGTGGTGCAGGAGTATTGTCCCTTGATGTTGGATGTCTTGTTGTTGTGGGAGGATTCAGAATTTGTGCAGATGTGTTGACAGAGTTTACAGCTCGGTTTGGCGCAGGATTTGGTCCCATTGTCTGTATCTGATGTGTCTGTGGGTAGTTTCCTATTGACCAGCTTTTGTTTTAAGTTGGGTGGTTGTCTGAAGGCCAAGATGGGTGGTTCAGGAAAGATTTGCTTTAACACCTCATCTTCTGCTAGTATTGGCTGAAGGTCCTTGATGATTTTGCGTATTTCTTCAAGGGTGGGATTGTATGTGGCTACCAGTGGTATGCGTATCACGCATATGTGTATCATTTTGTCTCCACAAAATCTTGTTAGTCCAATAAAAAAGGTATTACAAGATACTGCAACTACAGATGATTTTGCTTTTTGCATCACTGGACTAATTCGGCTACTCCTAACTATATATATATATATATATATATATATATATATATATATATATATATATATATACCGTATATACTCGAGTATAGGCCGAGTTTTTCAGCACGATTTTTCGTGCTGAAAACACCCCCCTCGGCTTATACTCGAGTGAACTCCCCCACCCGCAGTGGTCTTCAACCTGCGGACCTCCAGAGGTTTCAAAACTACAACTCCCAGCAAGCTCGGGCAGCCATCGGCTGTCCGGGCTTGCTGGGAGTTGTAGTTTTGAAACCTCCGGAGGTCCGCAGGTTGAAGACCACTGCGGCCTTCAACATCATCCAGCCCCCTCTCACCCCCTTTAGTTCTGAGTACTCACCTCCGCTCGGCGCTGGTCCGGTCCTGCAGGGCTGTCCGGTAAGGAGGTGGTCCGGTGAGGAGGTGGTCCGGGCTGCTATCTTCACCGGGGGCGCCTCTTCTCCGCGCTTCCGGCCCGGCCTCAGAATAGTCACGTTGCCTTGACAACGACGCAGATACGTCATTGTCAAGGCAACGGCTCTATTCCGGGCCGGAAGCGCAGAGAAGAGGCGCCCCCGGTGAAGATAGCAGCCCGGACCACCTCCTCACCGGACCACCTCCTTACCGGACAGCCCTGCAGGACCGGACCAGCGCCGAGCGGAGGTGAGTACTCAGAACTAAAGGGGGTGAGAGGGGGCTGGATGATGTTGAAGGCCGCAGTGGCCGATGGCTGCCCGGGCTTGCTGGGAGTTGTAGTTTTGAAACCTCTGGAGGTCCGCATGTTGAAGGCCGCAGTGGTCTTCAACCTGCGGACCTCCGGAGGTTTCAAAACTACAACTCCCAGCAAGCCCGGACAGCCGATGGCTGCCCGGGCTTGCTGGGAGTTGTAGTTTTGAAACCTCTGGAGGTCCGCAGGTTGAAGACCACTGAGGGCGAATGATGAGAAGAGGATGATGAAGGGGGGGGGGTGTGGGGATGATGAAGGGGGGTGGGGATGATGAAGGGGGGTGGGGATGATGAAGGGGGGGGTGTGGGATGATAACAAGGGGATGATGAAGGGGGGGGGTGTGGGATGATGACAAGGGGATGATGAAGGGGGGATGTGTGGGATGATGACAAGGGGATGATGAAGGGGGGATGTGTGGGATGATAAGGGGATGTGTGGGATGATGACAAGGGGATGATGAAGGGGGGATGTGTGGGATGATAAGGGGATGTGTGGGATGATGACAAGGGGATGATGAAGGGGGGATGTGTGGGATGATGACAAGGGGATGATGAGGATGTTAATGACGGGTCTGGATGATGACAGGGGGGGGATGAGGTATTTCCCACCCTAGGCTTATACTCGAGTCAATAACTTTTCCTGGGATTTTGGGTTGAAATTAGGGGTCTCGGCTTATACTCGGGTCGGCTTATACTCGAGTATATACGGTATATATATATATATATATATATATATATATATATATATATATATATATATATATATATATATATATATATATATATGTGCACACTTTTTTTCAAAGCTGCAAAGTGGTGTTCTGTAATCATTATTTGGTTTTTGGTTGTGTGTGCTAAAACAAAATGGTACTTCAAAGTGATTTCTTGGTTTTTGCTCATGTAAGCCAAATTGATCAACCCCCTGTGATAGTATGATAAATATGTCATACATAAGCAAAAAAATAGCAAGAAAAAAATGACTACAGAACTTGCTTACCAAAGCAACGATGATAAATGTCCCTGATACTGTACAGGGCCATTAACTTACTTTTTTTTTTTAATAGATCGGACATTTACGCACGTGACGATATCAGATATGCTGATTTATTTTCTTTACATTTTTTTTTGTAAAATGGGAAAAGAGGGGAATTAAAAAAAAAAATTATAATTTTTTTTTTTTTTTACTATTACTACATTTAAAGTCCCCACAGGAGACTATTTATTGCAATCTTTTAATTACAAATACTGATCAGTGCTATGCATAGTCATAGCACAGATCAGTATTATCTGTGATCTACTTCTCTGGTCTGCTAGAAAGCAGACCAAAAAAGAAGAGCGCAGCAGGCGGTCGAAGCAGGTGAGCAGCGACCATCTTAACTCATTGGGCCCCTGCGATTCCACCGCAGGTGATCAAGTGAGTCCCCCTGAACACTGCAGATACTTCAGATGCTATGGTCAGTATTGATCACGGCATCTGAAGGGTTAGTGGCGGGCTTCAGCGGGATCGCTGATGTCTGCCATTATCCTCGAGGTCCCAGCTGCTGCAGCCCCCCTGTTCCGATTACCATACCAAAAAAACTTGATGTTGTCTCAAGGCGCAAAATAGCTGCATCCTTAATGGTTTAGATTAATTTATGATAACTAATTTTTTTGTTTTTCTTTTAAAGCCATAATTCATATAAGACTGCAAAAGATTGCGCCAATGTCACCATCCGGCACTGTGACCTGACTAAGGACTTCACAGATATCTTTAAGCTTTACAAAGTAAGAGTCAGAAGTTTTACAGAACAGGACTCCTCATTTTCTGGCACCAGTGTGACCATGACACCATCAGAAGACAGTGAGTACATGCGGGAAAATTATCAACCCTATTTTGTTCCAGAGATGACATTTAGGGTATATCTACAGGCTGTTTCCCAATCAGTGTCCCTCCAGATGTTGCAAAACTACAACTCCCAGCATGCCCGGACAGCCTTTGGCTGTCCGGGCATGCTGGGAGTTGTAGTTTTGCGGCAGGTGTAGGAACACTGTTTAGGAAATGCAGGGCTATACCGTACCGCAATTGAGAGTTACAGCCGGATAAAGTGTCCTGTAGCAGGCACCTCACTCCCCAGCTGTCACTCAAATCTGACCTTTTCTCTATATTAGTCTTTGCAGTGAAAAGGTCAGATCTGCCAGGAGTGGAGCATTTCACCGCCGTAAAACTTGCACTTCACCGGCTTATAACTTGCGATCGCAGCGGGTCTCAGGGCTGAGACTTGCTGCGATCTTAACTTTTGACATGCCCGTTGTTAAAGGAAAACTGTCAGCTTCCCCCCCCCCCCACACTAACCAGCGGTACTGGCTGGTAGTGTGGGGAAGCTGATCAGTTTGATGCTTACCGTGCCCGGATCCGCCGCGCCGTTCGGCAGTAATCTTCTATTTTCGGTATATGCTAATGAGGTGCTAACTGGCACTGTGATGTCAGCGTTTCTGGCCGCAGCGCCGCCCAGCTCATCAATATTCCTCCTCTCCCTCTTCTCCCCGTTCTGTAATGAAGAGGGAGGAGAGGAATATTGATGAGCTGGCAGCGCTGTGGCAGGCGGCACTGATGTCAAAGTGCCAGTTAGCCCGGCCGGTGCCAGTTAGCACCTCATTATCATATACCGAAATAGAGGATTATGGCCGAACAGCGCAGCGGATCCGGGCACGGTAAGCATCAATCTGATCAGCCAGTACCACAGGTTAGTGCAGGGGGGGAAGCTGACAGTTTTCCTTTAAGATGGTATGGCTAACCAGTGTATATGTCTGTGTAAATCACTGTGTATATTATTGGTCAACCAACAAATGTCATCACTTTTTCTGATAAGTGACTAATAAAACTGTGTATGTTGTATTTTATTTCAGCCGTACTGGGTCCAGCTCGAGTAGATGTTGTTGCATGCGAACGCTGCATCAATGTGTCCGTCCAGCCTCCAGTCTCTCATTTATGGAGTGAAGACGAGCAGCAGTATGTAAGCATGGTTAGTAAAGATGGCTTTGGACGTATGGAATGCCGTATTGAGGTGACGGTCATGAATGAGGTATGTCAGCCTAGTAATTGTTCACTTGTAATTTAGTGATGACCTGTTCTCTGTATAGGTCATCAAATTCAGAGAGGTGGGGGTCAGGCATCTGGCAGTCCAGCTATAAACAGCTGTTTTCCTGGGCTGCGATGCCCACATATACTGACCAGAGCCAGCAGCAGACAGCGCCATACACTGTAGTGGTCCCATTTACGGCTGAGCTGTAGTGACCCGGCATGGCCACTACGCAAGGTATGGCACTGTCTGCTTTCAGCTCATTTTCTGTCTGTATGCCAGCACTGCTGCCCTCACAATTAGCTGATTGGTGGCTTTGTATGGTGTCTACAACCCACTGATCTCTGATTTATTGATACCTATCCTGAGCAAAAATACCTAGTGCCACAAATTCTGTTCTTTGTTGTTACCCCGCTTTGCAAATAAGAATGGTTTTTAAAGGAATTCTGTCATCAATGTGACCTGCACTAACCTATCGGTACAGACAGGTAGTGCAGGTGAAACTGATGACAACGATACTTACCTTGTCCTGTTCCGTGCAGTGGTTCTCCAGCAAACCTCTTCGGTATCTTCAGCTCCGGGCCCTACTGGGAGCATGGGCGGAGCTTAGTGACATCACCGCTGCTGTTCTCTGCTGGGTCCTGCTGCGAGCAAACAGCAGCGGTGACATCGCTAAGCTCCGCCCATGCTCCAACCGACTCCAGAAAGTTAAACAGATTTGTAAATTACTTCTATTTAAAAATCTTAATCTGTTCAATACTTATCAGCTGCTGTATGCTCCACAGGAAGTTGAGTAATTATTTTCAATCTGACCACAGTGCTCTCTGCTGACACCTCTGTCCATGTCAGGAACTGTCCAGAGTGAGCAGGAGACATTTGCTTTGGGGATTTGCTCCTACTCTAGACAGTTCCTGATATGGACAGAGGTGTCAGCAGAGAGCAATGTGGTCAGACAGAAAAGAAATTCAAAAAGTGAAAGAACTTCCTCTGGAGCATACAGCAGCTGATAAGTATTGGAAGGATTAAGATTCTTAAATAGACGTAATTTACAAATCCGTTTAACTTTCTGGCACCAATTAAAAAAAAAAAAATGTTTGCCACTGTAGTACCCCTTTAAAGAGGACCTGTGAGTACCCTTTTAAAGAGGACCTGTGGCCAACCAAAAAATGAAAAGATGTGCAATCAGGGCACCCTAAGCTTTTTAATAATTGTGAAGTCTTATTTTTGCAGGTTGTCTTTAAAGGGGTACTCCGGTGAAAAACTTTTTTTTTTTTTTGTTTTTTTGTTTTTTTTAAATCAACTGGTGCCAGAAAGTTAAACAGATTTGTAAATTACTTCTATTAAAAAATCTGAATCCTTCCTGTACTTATTAGCTGCTGAATACTACAGAGGAAATTCTTTTCTGTTTGAAACACAGAGCTGTCTGCTGACATCATAAGCACAGTGCTCTCTGCTGACATCTCTGTCCATTTTAGGAATTGTCCAGAGTAAAAGGAAATCCCCATAGAAAACATATGCTGTTCTGGACAGTTCCTAAAATGGACAGAGATGTCAGCAGAGAGCACTGTGCTCATTATGTCAGCAGAGAGCTCTGTGTTTCAAAAAGAAAAGAATTTCTGTTGTAGTATTCAGCAGTATTTCACCGGAGTACCCCTTTAAGGCCCACTTCACATATACGTAATATGGATGCATTTCTCTGTATTATTGTTCCGGGAACCCTAAATTAAGAACTGTCTGTTTAGGTCAGGGTTTCCCAACAAGGTTGTCTCCAGCTGTTGCAAAACTACAACTCCCAGCATGCCCGGACAGCCTTCGGCATGCTGGGAGTTGTAGTTTTGCGACAGCTGGAGGCACCCTGGTTGGGAAACACTGGTTCAGGTCATCAGACGCGGACAGGTTGGGACTTCTGTAATACAAACACACAAATGTAACTGTGTAATGCTAGTGAGAAAGCAGCCTGAGGGTAGGGTCACACAGAACGGATCCACAGCGTATTTTACGCTGTGTGCCTGCAGCTGTGACTGCCTGTCCGTAGCGGCAATCTGCTCCCCCTGGTCTCTGTTCTAGGCCGAGAGCAGCCGCGATGTGTGGGAGTACACTAGGCATGCGCACAACGACTTACAAAACATTGTGTGTCCGCCTCTACGGGCAGAATATGGAGGAAAAAAGCAGAGGTAGCGCCGGGTGCTGTGTAGGTCTTTAGCCGGTGTAGGTGGGTACCCAGGTTGGGGTAACGTATCCCTTGCCGGTGATGGTAGCTTGGTATGCAGGCCAGCAGCGTGTGGACAGAGCCCAGAGGAGAGCCCGTAGAGTAATGCAGAAGTACAGGAAAAAAGCTGAGATGGCGCTCCCAAGGAAGTAACCCGAAGTCGTCGGTATTGATGAAGAATAAATAATTTGTTTACAGCATGAGAAAATAATAAATAAAGCAACACGCGTTTCGGGAGTCACAGCTCCCTTTCTCAATTTCAGGTGGTTGCTCTATGGCAAGGTGACAGGTATACGTGTTTAAATACATAGAAAAATGGCGCCAGAACCAGGTGAGCTGGTGACGTCATGTGGGGTGGGTACCAGGGCCGGGCACTAAAGACCTACATACTAAAACATAATCAATGAAAGAGCATGAAAACCACATCAAACATGTAAAAAATGCATAGGTATAATCTTTTACAGGAGTATTTAGATGTTCAAACTGAACCGCGAGAAATGTCCGTGGTGGCGACCAATCAGGAAGCTGCCGGCATCTGTGGGACCAATCAGGAGGCAGTGGGAGGAGACTGTCATCGCTGTGCAGGGTTGCTACTGCGGGAAATGAATGGAGACGAGCCTCTCGAAGCTGGTAGGTCGCTTACTGTGGGATGGAGGGGGGTGGCCAATCGGAAGTGAGCCGTACATGGCTGTGTACAGTTACGTAGTCATAGGGGAACATAGGCCATAAGGGGATATAGTCCAATGGTGAATAAGGGGATAGTGGGCTGGATGCTGATTGGCTGTTCGTGATGTAGGGAGAGCTAATCGGAGGGGGGACGTATAAGTCCGGGTAGCAAGTCTCTGCCGCTAGTGGCGTTAAAGGAAAGTTCAAAAATGTCAGCCAATCGCTGCTGGACTGGTCCGGGTGGCGGCCACTCAGGATGAAGACGTGTATATCGTCTACGGGTGATTCTTGGAGATGTCGGCGGCAAATCGATTTTGAAGAATACGACCAATGGCTGCTGGCCATGTCTCGGTAGCGACCAATCGCGAAGAGGGAAGACATGTAGCGCTGTCAGGATGCCGGTGTCAGACTTTATCATCGTCCGGGCGGGCTGTCAATTGATCTGGAGGTCATCGAAGGCTGTCAGTTGATCTGGAGGTCATCGAAGTTCGGAACCTTTCATGAAGGAGCTGTAGACCTGTAGGGGAAGGAAGAGGTAGACAGGGAGGGGAAAGACAGGCGGTTTGGGCAGCGGTCCAGTGTCAGCTTGTCCCGCAGTGAGGAGGCATCTGGTGCGGCTGTCACGATGTCATCGGAACCTTGTGCTAGGTTTTAAGCACTCTTTCTGTGAGAATTTACTAGCCTTGAGTTTGCTCTGGTTGATGAGTGAGGTGGGATAGCCTTTAGATTTGAAGCGCTGGTCCAGGATCCTACTTTGATCCACAAAGTCTGAGGGTTTGGTGCAGTTTCTTCTGATTCTTTTGTACTGACCAAAGGGGATGTTTTGTTTCCACTTCTTGAAGTGGCAGCTGTCATAGTTGAGATAGCTGTTCCCATCCACTGGCTTGAAGTAGGTCCTGGTTTGGACCCGGTTGTCCTCGGTGTGGTAGACAATGACATCCAAGTATTCAATGGAGTCCTCTGAGTGGTTAGAGGTGAATTGGATGTTCCAGGAGTTATCATTGAGGGACGTGAGGAAGTTGTTCAGATTTTCCTTAGAGCTGTCCCAGATGATGAAGATGTCATCTATGTATCTCTTGTACAGTATGCAGTGTCTCTTCGAAGTGTCCCATGAAAAGGTTAGCGAGACTAGGTGCGAATCGGCTCCCCATCGCTGTGCCACAGCACTGGTGGTAGATGCTGCCATTGAACTGGAACGTATTGTTCTGCAGGATAAAAAGGATGCTGTCCAAGATGAATTGGCGCTGGAGTGGTGGCATAGTAGGATCACTCTGGAGAAAATGGGATACTGAGGCAATGCCCAGGTGGTGGTCAATGATGGTGTACAGTGAGGTAATGTCCTTAGTCAAGAAGCTGTAGTGATTTTCCCACTTGACATCGAGGATGGAGTTGATGAAGTCTGTGGTGTCCCTGGTGTAAGAGGGTAGCGCTTGGATGTACGGCTGAAGGATGATATCCACATACTGTGATAGATTCGATGTCAAGGAGTTGATGCCGGCGATGATTGGTCTGCCGGGTGGGTTCTTTTGATCTTTGTGAATTTTGGGCAGGTAGTAGAACAGCGGGGTGTCCGGCTCTGTGATGTTAATGTAGTCATGTATCAAAAGAGGCATGGACTCAAGGGACAGGGACATAATACTCCCCCTTTATAAAGCATTGGTACGGCCTCACCTGGAATATGCTGTTCAGTTTTGGTCGCCTGTTCATAAAAGGGACACTGCGGAGTTGGAAAGGGTGCAGAGACGCGCGACTAAACTAATATGGGGCATGGAACATCTTAGCTATGAGGAGCGATTAAAGGAGTTACAATTGTTTAGTCTTGAGAAGAGACGTTTAAGGGGGGATATGATAAACGTATATAAGTATATAAATGGCCCATACAAAAAATATGGAGAAAAACTGTTCCAGGTTAAAACCCCCCCCCAAAGGACGAGGGGGCACTCCCTCCGTCTGGAGAAGAAAAGGTTTAGTCTAAAGGGGCGACACGCCTTCTTTACCGTGAGGTAAAGAATTATAAAACTACGTCCCTTTCCCTTATCCCCTTACACCCTTCCCTTCAATTCCCTGGTTGGACTTGATGGACGTATGTCTTTTTTCAACCATACTAACTATGTACTAACTATGTAACTATGTACTCCTGCTTGGTGATGACACCCTCTGTCAGACCATGGCTGAGTAGTTGGCTGAGCTCTTTCTGTTGGTCAGTGATGGGGTTTCTTGCCAAATCTATCACAGTATGTGGATATCATCCTTCAGCCGTACGTCCAATCGCTACCCTCTTACACCAGGGACACCACAGACTTCATCAACTCCATCCTCGATGTCAAGTGGGAAAATCACTACAGCTTCTTGACTATGGACATTACCTCACTGTACACTATCATTGACCACCACCTGGGCATTGCCTCAGTATCCCATTTTCTCCAGAGTGATCCTACTATGCCACCACTCCAGCGCCAATTCATCTTGGACAGCATCCTTTTTATCCTACAGAACAATACGTTCCAGTTCAATGGCAGCATCTACCACCAGTGCTGTGGCACAGCGATGGGGAGCCGATTCGCACCTAGCCTCGCTAACCTTTTCATGGGACACTTCGAAGAGACACTGCATACTGTACAAGAGATACATAGATGACATCTTCATCATCTGGGACAGCTCTAAGGAAAATCTGAACAACTTCCTCACGTCCCTCAATGATAACTCCTGGAACATCCAATTCACCTCTAACCACTCAGAGGACTCCATTGAATACTTGGATGTCATTGTCTACCACACCGAGGACAACCGGGTCCAAACCAGGACCTACTTCAAGCCAGTGGATGGGAACAGCTATCTCAACTATGACAGCTGCCACTTCAAGAAGTAGACACAAAACATCCCCTTTGGTCAGTACAAAAGAATCAGAAGAAACTGCACCAAACCCTCAGACTTTGTGGATCAAAGTAGGATCCTGGACCAGCGCTTCAAATCTAAAGGCTATCCCACCTCACTCATCAACCAGAGCAAACTCAAGGCTAGTAAATTCTCACAGAAAGAGTGCTTAAACCCGAAGGTCACCGACAATGACCCACCTGAACATACACACTCCTTCAACTTCATCACTACCTACAATGATGACCACAAAAGCATCAAGAAGATCATCACAGATCATTGGAAGATTCTCCTGCTGGACCCCTTCCTTAAAGACATTCTACCACCCTGACCCAACATCACTTTCAGAAAGAACAGATCTCTCAAAAATATGCTGGCACCCAGTAAGCTCAAAGCACCAAAGAAACAGACTACCCTGCTGGACACCCCACCTGTCACCGGGTCCTACAAGTGCAACAAACCCCTCTGCAAATGCTGCAACAACATTGCAAACAAATGCACCAAGTTCACCTGCAGGATCACCAACATCACTTACCCCATCAAGAATTTCATCAACTGCAGCACCTCGTACGTGATCTACCTCCTCGAGTGCCCCTGCGGTCTTCAGTACGTCGGACGTACCATCCAACCACTGAATCCGCGCAACAACAAACACAGATCCAATGTCACCAAGGGGTACCAACTCCACAGTGTCTCCAGGCATGCAGGGGAAAAGCACAGCAATGACTTCAGGTGTCACACCATCACACCTATCGAACACATCTCCGCTGACACCGCCCACCGCTTCGCAGTACTGAGGAAACGTGAACATTTCTGGATCTTCACCCTCAAAACTCTGACACCCACGGGTCTGAATGAATACATCGAAAACGTCACCTAATCCATGCCCCCAGTCCACCCACTGATGCCCGCTCAAGACAGCACAAGGTTCCGATGACATCGTGACAGCCGCACCAGATGCCTCCTCACTGCGGGACAAGCTGACACTGGACCACCGCCCAAACTGCCTGTCTTTCCCCTCCCTGTCTACCTCTTCCTTCCCCTACAGGTCTACAGCTCCTTCATGAAAGGTTCCGAACTTCGATGACCTCCAGATCAACTGACAGCCTTCGATGACCTCCAGATCAATTGACAGCCCGCTCGGACGACTATAAAGTCTGACAGCGCTACATGTCTTCCCTCTTCGTGATTGGTCGCCACCGAGACCTGGCCAGCAGCCATTGGTCGTATTCTTCAAAATGGATTTGCCGCCGACATCTCCAAGAATCACCCGTAGAGGATATACACGTCTTCATCCTGATTGGCCGCCACCCGGACCAGTCCAGCAGCGATTGGCTGACATTTTTTAACTTTCCTTTACCGCCACTAGCGGCAGAGACTTGCTACCCGGACTTATACGTCCCCCCTCCAATTGGCTCTCCCTACATCACGAACAGCCAATCAGCATCCAGCCCACTATCCCCTTATTCAGCATTGGACTATATCCCCTTACGGCCTATGTTCCCCTATGACTACGTAACTGTACACAGCCATGTACGGCTCACTCCCGATTGGCCACCCCCCTCCATCCCACAGTAAGCAACCTACCAGCTTCGAGAGGCTCGTCTCCATTCATTTCCCGCAGCGGCAACCCTGCACAACGATGACAGTCTCCTCCCACTGCCTCCTGATTGGTCCTACGGACGCCAGCAGCTTCCTGATTGGTCGCCACTACTGACATTTCTCGCGGTTCAGTTTGAACATCTAAATACTCCTGTAAAAGACTATACCTATGCATTTTTTACATGTTTGATGTGGTTTTCATGCTCTTTCATTGATTATGTTTTAGTATGTAGGTCTTTAGTGCCCGGCCCTCACCCGGCCCTGGTACCCACCCCACATGACGTCACCAGCTCACCTGGTTCTGGCGCCATTTTTCTATGTATTTAAACACGTATACCTGTCACCTTGCCATAGAGCAACCACCTGCAATTGAGAAAGGGAGCTGTGACTCCCGAAACGCGTCTTGCTTTATTTATTATTTTCTCATGCTGTAAATAAATTATTTATTCTTCATCAATACCGACGACTTCGGGTTATTTCCTTGGGAGCGCCATCGCAGCTTTTTTCCTATAGTTCTGCACGCCTCTACGGGCAGGCAGGCACAGCTGGAGGCACAGCTGGAGGCACACTGTACGGTCCGTCATGGGCGGATCTGCAGCGTAAAATACGCTGTGGATCCGTTCCGTGTGATCCTACCCTAAAATACAAAACATATTTCAGTGTCCGCCGCCATGTATATGAGCGCTGATGGTTTATTTTCTGATTACCCCAATATTTTATTGTTGACAGGTCATACGCACCGAAAATACAGATCTCAGGGAGAAGAATTATCTGGTTATCCCCAACCTGCTGCCAAATACCAACTACTGTGTCTCTGTGACTATCGTATCGAAGTCTTTTCTAAACAACAAGCCTTCAATTCCATCCGAAGTGAAATGTGTCGTCACAGAATACCGTGAGAACGGTGAGCGTAAATCCCACGTAATATCATACGATCAGGATAAACAGTGAAGATATCACATAAATGGCCTAACATGGCCTCTACGAGTCAGAGCAGACAGCTGCCTACTGGGGCTCTTCATTGTAATGGCCCAGTCACCCAATGGCTCCATTCAGTCAGCATTTTGCTAGTATACCTTATTTTAACGTGACTCAATAATGTGGTCTGCTGCGTTATTGAGTCCTGTTAAAATAGGGAATACAAGCAGGGAGCTGACTGGACCAGGTGACTCTGTTCCGGCCATTGAAGCTAAAGTCATTTTCTTTTGGTCTGTGTGTTAGTCACATGACCCAGCTACAGCAATGAAATGTTACACGGTTGTTCATGGCCACCATGTCATATAACTTAAAGGGTTATTCCAGGGGGAAAAAAATTTAATTAACTGGCTCCAGAAAGTTAAACAGATTTGTAAATTACTTCGAGTTAAGTCGAGTTGTTGTTTTCTGTCTGGCTACAGTACTCTCTGCTGACCTCTCTGCTTGTCTTGGGAACTGCACAGAGTAGAAGAGGTTTGCTATGGGGATTTGCTTCTACTCTGGACAGTTACTGAAACAGGTGTCATCAGAGAACACTAAGACAGAAAAGAACAACTCAACTTCAGCAGCTAATAAGTACTGAAAGGATTAAGATTTTTTTTATAGAAATAATTTACAAATCTGTTTAACTTTCTGAAGCCAGTTGATATATTTAAAAAAACGTTTTGTTATGTTGCTTCTTGTGCTAAAATGTAAAAAAAAAAAAAATAGTTTTCCCCAGGATGAGAATTTGAATTTGCCTCCACCATGATCACTATAGAGATGGTATTGGGCAAGTGATGGGCAGTGCCTGGTTTCCTCCAGACATGATGCTGCCCCCACCATGATCACTGTAGGGATGGTATTGGGCAGGTGATGGGCAGTGCCTGGTTTCCTCCAGACATGATGCTGCCCCCACCATGATCACTGTAGGGATGGTATTGGGCAGGTGATGGGCAGTGCCTGGTTTCCTCCAGACATGATGCTTCCCCCACCATGATCACTGTAGGGATGGTATTGGGCAAGTGATGGGCAGTGCCTGGTTTCCTCCAGACATGATGCTGCTCCCACCATGATCACTGTAGGGATGGTATTGGGCAGGTGATGGGCAGTGCCTGGTTTCCTCCAGACATGATGCTGCTCCCACCATGATCACTGTAGGGATGGTATTGGGTAGGTGATGGGCAGTGCCTGGTTTCCTCCAGACATGATGCTGCCCCCACCATGATCACTGTAGAGATGGTATTGGACAGGTGATGGGCAGTGCCTGGTTTCCTCCAGACATGATGCTGCCCCCACCATGATCACTGTAGGGATGGTATTGGGCAGGTGATGCGCAGTGCCTGGTTTCCTCCAGACATGATGCTGCCCCCACCATGATCACTGTAGGGGTGGTATTGGGCAGGTGATGGGCAGTGCCTGGTTTCCTCCAGACATGATGCTGCTCCCACCATGATCACTGTAGGGATGGTATTGGGCAGGTGATGGGCAGTGCCTGGTTTCCTCCAGACATGATGCTGCCCCCACCATGATCACTGTAGGGATGGTATTGGGCAGGTGATGGGCAGTGCCTGGTTTCCTCCAGACATGATGCTGCCCCCACCATTATCACTGTAGGGATGGTATTGGGCAGGTGATGGGCAGTACCTGGTTTCCTCCAGACATGATGCTGCCCCCACCATGATCACTGTAGGGATGGTATTGGGCAGGTGATGGGCAGTGCCTGGTTTCCTCCAGACATGATGCTGCCCCCACCATGATCACTGTAGGGATGGTATTGGGCAGGTGATGGGCAGTGCCTGGTTTCCTCCAAACATGATGCTGCCCCCACCATGATCACTGTAGGGATGGTATTGGGCAGGTGATGGGCAGTGCATGGTTTCCTCCAGACATGATGCTGCCCCCACCATGCTTCACTGTAGGGATGATATTGGGTAGGTGATGCGCAGTGCCTGGTTTTCTCCAAACATGATGCTGCCCCCACCATGATCACTGTAGAGATGGTATTGGGCAGGTGATGGGCAGTGCCTGGTTTCCTCCAAACATGATGCTGCCCCCACCATGATCACTGTAGGGATGGTATTGGGCAGGTGATGGGCAGTGCCTGGTTTCCTCCAAACATGATGCTGCCCCCACCATGCTTCACTGTAGGGATGATATTGGGTAGGTGATGCGCAGTGCCTGGTTTCCTCCAAACATGATGCTGCCCCCACCATGATCACTGTAGAGATGGTATTGGGCAGGTGATGGGTAGTGCCTGGTTTCCTCCAGACATGATGCTGCCCCCACCATACTTCACTGTAGGGATGGTATTGGGCAGGTGATGGGCAGTGCCTGGTTCCCTTCAGACATGACTCTGAGAATAGAGTCCAAAATGTCCCACAGAATCTTGTTTCTCACACTCATGGTCATGCTCCAGGCGTCTTTCATGTGTCTTTTATTGAGATCTTCTTTCTGGCCACTCTGCCATGTGGAGGCTGCAGTGATGGATGACTTTCTGTAAGTTCCTCCCATGTGCACACAGGATCTTTGGATATCATCCAGAGTGACCACTGGGTCTTAATCGCCTCTCTAAGGATCTTCTCCCCTGATAACTTAGTTCGGTTGGGCAGCAGCTATAAGAGTCCTGGTTTTTCTAAAGTTCTCCCATGTAAGAATTATGGAGCCCACTGTGCTCTTGAGAACTTTCAGTGCAGCAGAAGTTTTTTGTACTTTTCTTCAGATCTGTGGCTCCACACAATCCTGTCTCTGAGCTCTACAGGCAGTTCTTTCTTCTTCATGGCTTGTTTTTTGCTCTGACATGCATTGTCAGCTGTGAGGGTTGTGTCTTTCCTAATCCTGTCCAACAACTGAATGTACCACAGGTGACTCCAGTCAAGGTAAAAAAAAAACATATCAGAGATGATGAAGAGAAAAAATGGGAGGAGCCAGAGCATAAGATCAGTGTCATAACAAAGGGTCTGAACACTTATGTCCATTTATTTATTTATTTTTTTTCTTAATTAATTTTTTTTATTTATAAATTTGCAAACATTCCAAAAATTCTCTCTTCTCTTTATCAGGATAGGATATTGAGTGCAAAACGATGGGGGAAAACTTGCTTTTTTTTTTCTATTTTCCTTGTAGCACAAGGCTGCTCAATCAAGCAAATATGAAAAAAGTGGAAGGGTCTGAAAACTTTCCAAATGCTCAGTACAGTGATGTAATATTAACCCCTTAACGACCACGGGCGTAAATGTACGTCCTGGTTTGGCGGGACTTCCCGCACCAGGACGTACATTTACGTCCTATGTATGACCGCGAGCATCGGAAGGGTGCTCGCGTCATACACGGCAGGTTCCGACTGCTAGCAGCAGCCGGGGACCCGCCCGTAATGGCCGACATCCGCGATCGCGCGGATGTCCGCCATTAACCCCTCCGATGCCGTGATCAATACAGATCATGGCATCTGCGGCATTGCGGCATTTTGATTGGATGATCGGATCGCCCGCAGCGCTGCCGCGGCGATCCGATCATCCAGCATGACAGCCGGAGGTCCCCTTAGCTAGCTCCGGCCGTCTCCCGGGGTCTTCTGGTCTGCGATCGAGCAGACCAGAGCAGAAGATCACCGATAATACTGAGCAGTGCTGTGTCCTATTCATAGCACTGAACAGTATTAACAATCAAACGATTGATATAGATAGTCCCCTATGGGGACATAAAAAGTGTAAAAAAAAAAAAATTTGAAAAAAAAAAAAAATTTGAAAAATGTAAAAGTAAAAAGTAAAAAAAAAAGTGAAAAATCCCCTCCCCAATAAAAATGAAAATTGTCAGTTTTTCCCATTTTGCCCCCAAAAAGCGTAAACATTTTTTTTAATAAACATATTTGGTATCTCCGTGTGCGTAAATGTCTGAACTATCAAAATATAATGTTAATGATCCCGTACGGTGAATGGTGTAAACGTAAAAATTTAAAAAGTCCAAAAATGCAGCTTTTTTGTCACATTGTATAAAAAAAAATTTATAAAAAATGATCTAAAAGTTTTATATATGCAAATGTGGTATCTAAAAAAAAGTGCAGATGACGGCGCAAAAAATGAGCCCTCATACCGCCCTATATACGGAAAAATGAAAAAGTTATAGGTGGTCAAAATAGGGCGATTTTAGATTACTGATTTTGTACAAAAAGTTTTAGATTTTTTTTTTTAAGCGGTACAAAAATATAAAAGTATCTAGCCATGGGTATCATTTTAATCGTATTGACCCACAGAATAAAGAACACATGTCATTTTTACCGTAAATTGTACAGTGTGAAAATGAAGCCCTCCAAAATGTGCAAAATTTGGGTTTTCATAAAAATTTCCTCCCTAAAAATTTTTTTTGGGGGTTTCATTACAAAGTACAATTGGTCACACAAAAAAACAAGCCCTTATATGGGTCTGTACATGGAAATTTAAAAGAGTTATGGATTTTAGAAGGCGAGGAGGAAAAAACAAAAACACAAAAATAAAATTGGCTTGGTCCTTGAGGTGAAAATGGGCTAAAGGGGTATTTATATATATATATATATATATATATATATATATATATATATATATATATATATATATATATATATATAATATAATATAATATAATATAATATAATATCTCAACTGGCTCCAGAAAGTTAAACAGATTTGTCAATTACTTCTATTAAAAAATCTTAATCCTTCCGAAAATTATCAGCTGCTGAAGTTGAGTTGTTCTTTTCTGTCTGGCAACAGTGCTCTCTGCTGACATCTCTGTTTGTCTCGGGAACCGCACAGAGTAGAAGAGGTTTGCTATGGGGATTTGCTTCTACTCTGGACTGTTCCCGAGACAGGTGTCGTCAGAGACCACTTAGACAGAAATAACAACTAAACTTCAGCAGCTCATAAATACTGAAAGGATTAAGATTTTTTTTTTTTATAGAAGTAATTTACAAATCTGTTTAACTTTCTGGAGCCAGTTGATATATAAAATATAAAAAAAAATTTTTTTCCTGGATAACCCCTTTAAAACCTGCAGCCTAATATTGTGTAGGCTGACCCGTGATGGCCTGGACTTCACAAGACCTGGTATGTGTCACCAAGACGTTAGCAGCTGATTCTGTGAAATGTCCATGGATTGGACTTATTTCTCCAGCACATCCCACAGATCATTGTTTTTCAACCAGGGTGCCTCCAGCTGTTGCAAAACTACAACTCCCAGCATGCCCGGACAGCCTTCGGCTGTCCGGCATGCTGGGATTTGTAGTTTTGCAACAGCTGGAGGCACCCTGGTTGAAAAACACTGCCACAGATGATCAATTGGATTGAAATCTGGGGAATTCAGAGGCCGAGTCACCACCTTTATTCCTTTCTTATGTTCCTCATTCATGAACAATTGTTGCAGTGTGACCAGGGCCCTATCCTGCTGAAAGAGGCCTCTACCATTAGGGATCACTTCTGCCATGGGACATGATTTGGAGGGGGGGGTGGGGGGGGGGCTAATGGACTTTAGTAGCTAAGGCCCAGCCAAGACCCCCCGAGGCTGTCATCACAAGGATAGATGGAGGCCTCATCTAATGATTTATTATTTCTGCTGTATTAAATAAAGTTTCCTTTGGTATTACAGGGAGGAGCACTATGGTCTATATCATTATGTCGGTGGTCTGCGGAGTCCTGCTCTTGATCAGTATAGTCCTTGTCTTAACAGGACTGGACATTGCTGGATATATCTGCCGGGCGAGGACCTTAATCCCAAAAGTTTTGGTACGCTTTGTGGTTTGTTTGTTTTTGTTGTTTTTTTTTTATCCATATTGTAATTTGTAGGATTTTATGTCTAATTGTTATATATGTAATATAATATATATTCATGTAAATTTTACTGCACGCATGCACCTAGAAGATCACTTACATAATGATCTCTAGTAGGGATCGACCGATTATCGGTATGGCCGATATTATCGGCCGATAATCACGATTTTGGGCATTATCGGTATCGGCAATTACCTTGCCGATAAGCCAATAATGCCCCGCCCCCACCGCTAACGCCAACCCCCCCCCCCCCGACCCTCCGCACCTCGACCGACCCCCCCCACCGCGTCGCACCCCCCACCGTAGTGCTGGGCGGTATACCGGTATGGATTTTTGCCCATACCACTATACCGGTCGGGCCCCTCCCCCACCCTCCGAGTCAATAAAAAAAATAAAATAAACTTACCCGTAATGGGGGTGGTCCGGCCCATCCATCCATCCTTCCTTCCTGTAGTGTCAGGCGCCATTCCGGGTTGAGGGTGCACCGTTACAGGCTGCCCTTCTCCGGGGGTCCTCTTCTCCACTCCGGGCAGGCTCCGGCCTAGTAAGCTGCATAGACGCGGCTACACCGTGACGTCAGGTGCGTCGCTGCACCCTCCACCCGGAATGCCGCCGGACACTACAGGAAGGATGGATGGCCCGGACCACCCTGACAGGTAGGGGAGAGAAGCGGGTGGTGGCGGCGGCGGCCTATGGCACCGCAAAAGCCACTGCAGTGCATTGATTTAAAGCGCCCGCTTTAAATCAATGACCTGCAGCGGTGTCGAGGGGGGATAAATAGCCGATAACTTATACCGGAATATCGGTATAAGTTATCGGCTATCGGCCCTAACCCTCACCGATTATCGGTATCGGCCCTAAATAACCCATATCGGTCGATCCCTAATCTCTAGTTACCGAAGCAGATCAGTACATTTCTGACCATTCCAGCATAAATGTGCATGCCTAGTTTAGTTGTCATTGAAGTAAAAAGAGAAAATACTTCATCCAGACACCAGCTTATCTGTAAGGAAGACAAGAATTCAGTTTGGGAATCCTTCTGTCCCCCGACACCTTTGTGTAGGTAGAGTAAGGGTCTATTCACACAGCAGAATTTCCGCTTGGGGAATCCCGCCTCAACTTAAAGCCCATAGACTTCTGAGGGATTCCGCACTCCCATTCACACTTCTGAATTTCTGCTTGCGGAAGTCTGACACAGAGACATAAAAAAGCAAGACTACATTTTGCGAAAATGAACTTGAGTAAGCCAAAATCCTTCTGGGAAAATGTCTTGTGGTCAGATGAGACCAAGATAGAGCTTTTTGGTAAAGCACATCATTCTACTGAAAACGGAATGAGGCCTACAAAGAAAAGAACACAGTACCTACAGTGAAATATGGTGGAGGTTCAATGATGTTTTGGGGTTGTTTTTCTGCCTCTGGCACTGGGTGCCTTGAATGTGTGTAAGGTATCATGAAATCTGAGGATTACCAACGGATTTTGGGTCGCACTGTACAGCCCAGTGTCAGAAAGCTGGTTTTGTATCCGAGATCTTGGGTCTTCCAGCAGGACAATGACCCCAAACATATGTCAAAAAGCCCCCAGAAATGGAAGGCAACAAAGCGCTGGAGAGTTCTGAAGTGACCAGCAATGAGTCCAGATCTAAATCCCATTGATCACCTGTGGAGAGATCTTAAAATTGCTTTTGGGAAAAGGCGCCTTCCAATAACAGAGACCTGGAGCAGTTTGCAGTTTCCGGCTGAGAGGTGTGAGAAGCTTATTGATGGTTATAGGAAGCGACTGATTTCAATTATTTATTCCAGAGGGTGTGCAACCAAATATTAAGTTATGGGTACCAATAATTTTGTCCAGCCCATTTTTGGAGTTTGGTGACATTTTGTCCAATTTGCTCTTTTTCCTCCCTTTTTTTTGTTTAGTTACAATACACACAAAGGGAATAACCATGTGTATAGCAAAACATGTGTTACTGCAATCCTTTTCTGTGAGAAATACTTCATTTTCTTGAAAAATTTCAGGGGTGCCAACATTTACGGCCATGACTGTATATATGATATGAGGCTTGTTTTATGCTGGACCAATTGTACTTATTTTATCAGAAAATCTAGGGCAAAACAAAAAAAAAAATTATTTGCAGGAAAACAAAATGCAATTTTGCTAATTTATGGGGGGGGGGGGGGGGGTTAGGAGGGTGTTTTTATGCAATGCACTTTAATATGTAAATGGCACAAAGTATCCGTGTGCACACACGACGTGTATATATACATTGTGTGTTGAAAAGCAATTATCCCAAGATTAAATATTATCACCTGTCCACAGGATAACCAAGTACAGTGCTCAGTTATCTTCAGAAATCCCATAGGAGGAGATTTATCAAAACCTGTGCAAAGGAAAAGTTGTCCAGTTGCCCATAGCAACCAATCAGATCGCTGCTTTCATTTTGCAGAGGCCTTGTTAAAAATGAAAGAAGCGAGCTGATTGGTTGCTATGGGCAACTGTGCAACTTTTCCTCTGCACAGGTTTTGATAAATCTCCCCCATAGAGTGTAAATGGATTAGTGGGTAAGCATGTGCTCTCCATGCACAAAATTGGTTCCCTTAAAATGTAACTTAAAGGGGCATTCCAGCTTTATGCATCTTATCCCCTATCCAATCTCGGTGCAGCCCTTGGCAGTCTGTGCAGTCACACCCCTTTCCAATGAAATTGATGGGAGGGGTGATCTCACTAGGGGGCGTGGCCGTGACATCACGTCCCTGTCTCGGAGGCAGCGCCTGTCGCAGAATGTTGGGGGCTGCACCGAGATTGCGGTGGTCCCCAGTGGGACCCCAGCGATCATACATCTTATCCCCTATGCTTTGGATAGGGGATAAGATGTAGAATACCCCTTTAAAGAGTAGCTGATGTTTTAAAAGATTTTATAATTTAAGGTGACTGCAGTGCTTTCGCTGCTGTTGAGCACCTGAGAGACTTTTTCCATGTAGCACAGCGAGTTCTCATTCTCCCTATTTCAGGGTGTGGAACCAGAGCTGGGTTTTTTGACAGCAGTACTCGCTTAGTTACTTCCTCCCTTAGTTCTCTAGCTGTTCATAGCGCAGAACCAATGGTAAAGGGATAATCCACTACTTTAACCCTTATCCCCTATGTTTGGTTGGGTGACTGACAAGATTTGTATGGGTCCAGCGATTTGAGTTAGCAAATTTCTTGCCCAGGCCTCCACACTGACACTTGTGGTTTTGAGAGCATCGTAATAATTTTTGCACAGTACTCATGTACTCCAGTGACCAGATGGGGTAGGAATGTGTGTGACCCCTTCACCCCTTTCTTGCACTATCCAGAGGCTTCCTCTCATGTGTGCAATATAATAAATTTGCACTAATGAAAAATTCCCTCCTAAGTCCCTACTGCTGTGCCATGACATAGTGCTGGTAAAAGTGCGCTTAACAGGCTGCTAGACACCCTCTATTATGCAAAACTCCAATGAGCTCCTTAAAATAATATGGATGGAAATGCATATGGTATTGGTTAGGAGATAAAACTACTTTCAGTATCTGGGTAATGCAGGGACATAAGTTTGGGTGCGCTTTTCAGTCTTGGCTCTTTCTACCATAGGGTTTAAATGAAGCAGCACATATGTTCAACCACCATTTCACTGAAATTCTTCCTTTGGGAGGGAAGTGGGAGGCTTCCAGGGTCACTCATTATCTAACCTAAATTATTTGGTTGGAATACCTTTTTAACCCCTTTACGACGCAGGACATAAATGTACGTCCTGGTGCGGTGGTACTTAGCGCAACAGGACGTACATTTACATCCTATACATTACCACGAGCGTCGGACCGATGCTCGGGTCATGTGCGGCAGGTCCCGGCTGCTGATAGCAGCCAGGGACCCGCCGGTAATGGCCGACATCTGCGATCGCACGGATGTCCACCATTAACCCCTCAGATGCCGTGATCAATACAGATCACGGCATCTGCAGCGCTGCTGTCACTAAAATGGATGATGATGATCGGGTTGCCCACAGCATTACCGTGGAGATCCGATCATCCAGAACGGCACACGGAGGTCCCCTCACCTACGTCCTGGTGCGGTGGTACTTAGCGCAACAGGACGTACATTTACATCCTATACATTACCACGAGCGTCGGACCGATGCTCGGGTCATGTGCGGCAGGTCCCGGCTGCTGATAGCAGCCAGGGACCCGCCGGTAATGGCCGACATCTGCGATCGCACGGATGTCCACCATTAACCCCTCAGATGCCGTGATCAATACAGATCACGGCATCTGCAGCGCTGCTGTCACTAAAATGGATGATGATGATCGGGTTGCCCACAGCATTACCGTGGAGATCCGATCATCCAGAACGGCACACGGAGGTCCCCTCAGCTGCCTCCACCGCCATCCACGGGTCTTCTGCTCTGGTCTGAGATCGAGCAGACCAGAGCAGAAGATGACCGATAACACTGATCAGTGCTATGCCCTATGCATAACACTGAACAGTATTAGCAATCAACTGATTGCTATAAATAGTCCCCTGTGGGGACTATGAAAGTGTAAAAATAAAAGTTAAAAAAAGTTATAAGAAAATGTGAAAAATCCCCTCCCCCTATACAAATGTAAATTTTCCAATTTTCCCCATTTCAACCCCAAAAAATAAAAAAATTATTTTATAAACATATTTGGTATTGCTACGTGCGTAAGTATCCAAACTATTAAAATATAATGTTAATGATACCGTGAATGTAAAAAAGAAAAAAGTCCAAAAAAGTTTTATATATGCAAATATGGTATCAATAAAAACTACAGATCATGGCGCAAAAAATGAGCCCTCATACCGCCGCTAATACGGAAAAATGAAAAAGTTATAGGTCTTCAAAATAGAGGGATTTTAAACATACTAATTTGGTTAAAAAGTTTGCGATTTTTAAAAAATTTTTAAGCGCAATAGTAATAAAAAAAAAAAAAAGTAAGTAATCATGGGTATCATTTTAATCGTTTTGACCCAAGGAATGAAAAACACAAGTCATTTTTACCATAAAATGTACGGCGTGAAAACGAAACCTTCCAAAATTTGCTAAATTGCGGTTTTCTTTTTAATTTCCCCACACAAATAGTATTTTTATTTTTTGTTGCTCCATACATTTTATGGTAAAGTGAGTGATGGCATTACAACGGACAACTGGTTGCACAAAAAACAAGCCCTCATACTAGTCTGTGGGTGAAAATATAAAAGAGTTATGATTTTTAGAAAGCGAGGAGGAAAAAACGAAAACAGAAATATAAAATTGTCCTTAAGGCCAAAATGGGCTGAGTCCTTAAAGGAAAACTGTCAGCTTTCTCCCCCCGCACTAACCAGCGGTACTGGCTGGTAGCGTGGGGACGCTGATCAGTTTGATGTCCGCCGCGCCGTTCGGCCATAATCTTCTATGTTCGGTATATGCTAATGAGGGGCTAACTGTCACTCTGACGTCCGTGCCGCCTGCCGTAGCGCCGCCCAGCTCTATCAATATTCCTCTGCCTCTCCCTCTTCTCCCCACTCTGTAATGAAGAGAGAGGGGAGAAATATTGCTGAGCTGGGTGGCACTGCGGCAGGCGGCACGGACGTCAGAGTGCCAGTTAGCCCGGCCGGTGCCAGTTAGCACCTCATTAGCATATATATTGAAAATATAAGATTATAGCCAAACGGCGCGGCGATCCGGGCACGGTAAGCATCAAACTGATCAGCGTCCCCCGCACTACCAGTGCGGGGGGAGAAAGCTGAAAGTTTTCCTTTAACCGGTTTAATGGACCAATTTTCTCGAGGGCATTGGAGATGTCAGGCAGGAATTTTTTTTTCTATTTAATTTTTTTTTTTCTTGATTTTTGTATTTGGAAAAACTGAAAATGAGATCCTTGGACAATATCTTTGTATGTAATAAAACATATTTATAATCCTGTTTTTTTTCTCTTTCAGAAATCCATACCAACTTCTGACAGCCTCTTCATTGACTCTAGTGAATTTACCTCTCCAACATTTTCTTTTCCTGTGGAAATAATAAGTAAAAATTTTGAGGTGAAAGATAACACAGAATGTGAGGTTAAGAACTGTGAAGGAGGCTATGCAAACAGGAAAAAACTTGTGGACAGTGACACAAGCGGCACAACCACCACAAGTGGAGAACTTCCTTCAGCCGTCTCATCCTCCGTAGGGTCAAGCGGACAGACCGACGGTTCTGCTGAGGAGGACATCTCTGCGGGAAGTCTAGGAAATATTTTGCCCACTGTTGTATCCTTTACCCCTGTGCCAGTCAGCGCCACAGAGGACTCTTCAAACCTCCCGTTCAATGCGGGTGGGGTCTTCAACGTAAATCTGAACACTGTTTCCATAGCAGATCCTGTGGATGTCTGGAAAGGCTTCAGACTGGTGGAGGTTCCCCAGGAGGAGGCAAAAGACTTGATGGAGTCAGAGGAAGCTGAAATTTCATCAGAACCTCACAATAGCATCTGTATAGAGGTTGATGACCTGGAGGAAGAATACTGTAGTGAGGAGGACGAGGAGGAGGACAGTTCAGAGAATAATGACTCTGATAGCCACCTGGTATCAGGCTACATGAGAAGATGATGAACTTCATTCCGTACTGCACTTCCTTTCACTTACTTTTACAAAACAACATTATATATACAGTGATCCCTCAACTTACAATGGCCTCAACATACAATAGTTTCAACATACAATGGTCTTTTCTGGACCATTGTAAGTTGAAAGCAGACTCAACATACAATGTACAGACAGTCCAGATCTGTGAAACTTGTCAATAGTCGGAAGAACTGACCAATCAGAATGGGCAATTTACTGGTAAAACACCTGTATTACTGAAGTGCATGCACTGACTGGCTGTCTGATAGCGCCCCCTACAGTACAGGGAGGTATTACATGTTCTGTACTACTCTTTACCTGTATCAGGGTTAGCTGCTCCTTTGGACACCAGCTAAGGGCGACTCCATGTTACTTTTTTAGGACTCTGTGTACTGTACAGGATCCTGAAGAAGATCCTGTCCTCTACATAGACCAGTGTTTCCCAAGCACGGTGCCCCCAGCTGTTGCAAAACTACAACTCCCAGAATGCCGGGAGTTGTAGTTTTGCAACAGCTGGAAGCTCCCTGCTTGGAAAACACTGACATAGACAGTGATTACAGCTCCCAGCAGATCTTTATTACTTTTATATATAAGGATTTGCTTTATCTATATTAGTTATCTACTTATTTTTCTTTAATTCTCACTTTTTCCTATTTTTGGATGACACTTTGGATCTTTAGAACCAATTACCAGAATTCCATAGAGTTCTTGTCTCAACATACAATGGTTTCAACATACAATGGTCATCCCAGAACCAATTAATATTGTAACTTGAGGGACCACTGTGTATGTGTGTGTGTGTGTGTGTGTGTGTGTGTGTGTGTGTGTGTGTGTGTGTGTATAATATATATATTACCATAACATTAGAACCCTGTGTCCAATTTTGGTTAGGACCACCAAAACAGGTCTGACCTGCCAAGTCTTGGGCTCCACAAGATTTCTGAAGGTGTTCTTTGGTATCGGGCATTAAGACCTTAGTAATTTATGAGGTGACCAGGCGTCGGTTTGCTGCTTTTCCTTCCTCGGAGCACATTTGTTAGGTACCGACCACTACATACCAGAAACTTCAGAAGTCCAGTCGTAGCGTTTTTGGAGATTCTCTGATCCAGTTGTCTAGAAGTCACTATTTGGGCCTTGTCGGAGTCTCTCAAACTCTTGTGCTTACCCGTTTATTTTTTTTTTCTGCTTCCAATGAGAAGTGACTGATCACATGCTACCTAATATATCCCACCCCCTGAGGCACCATTCTTTTCAGATAATCAATGTCATTCATGTCACTTTTTACTGGTTTTAACCCCTAGATGATGCAGGGTGGACCTTGTGGTCTGGGACTTAACACACCAGGGCGTAACTGTACGCCCTGGAGCACTAAAAGACATGAAGCAAAAGCTGCACTTGTTTTATAGAGGTGAGTGAAGGCTACCATCAGCAGTGGGACACTCACCGCTAATGACGGCCAAAGGCAATCCCACTGCTTTTCGTCATTAACCCTTTAGATTTGGTGATCAAGGGCGATCACGGTGTCTAAAGCATTAAATCCCACATGCCTATAGCTCAGGGAGTTCATGGAACTCCCACAAGGTAATCGTGGGGGTCCAAGGAGCTATACTGGCAGCAGATCGGCCCCATACCTGTCGCTGGATCGCCGATCCAATGATGCATCCTGTAGTGCCAATCAGACTGTATAAGCATAGCATTGTATAGTGAATGCAATTTAATGATTATATGTAAATGTCCCCTATGGGAACTTAAAAAGTGTAAAATAAATTAAAAAAACATCTAAAATTATATAAATTATGTAACAGCTCCTCCCTTCATAAAAAAAAAATCACTCTTCTTTTCCCATTTTACATAATTAACATATTTGTTATCACCACGTGCGTAATTTTCCAAACTATTAAAATATAATTTTTAAGATCCCTGATGGTAAATGTAACAAAATACCAGAGGCCATACAAATACGGATTTTTGGTCACATCATGTATCAGAAGAAAATTAATAAAAAAGTAATCAAAAAGTCCCATCCAAACAAAAATGGTGCTGACTGGTAAAAACTACAGATCACAGTGCAAAAAGTGACCCTCACACATCACCCTATACGGAAAAAGACAGTTTTAGGCATACTTATTTTGTTAAATCTTTTTTTCTAAGTAGAACAATAATAGGAAAACTATATAAACTGGGTATCGTTTTATTTGCACTGACCCACAGAATACAGTAACCCCTCGACCTACGATGGCCCCGACATATGATAAAATCGACATACGATGGCCTCTCAGAGGCCATCGCATGTCGATGTCAGCATCGACATACGATGCTTTTATATGTCGGGGCCATCGCATTAACTGCTATCCGACAGCGCAAAATGCTTAAGCTGCTGCCGGATAGCAGTGTAATGTGCCCCAGCAGGTTCACTTACCTATCCCCGCTGCTCCGGGTCCACTTCGCGATCCTCCGGTGTCTTGCGCATCTTCTCCAGGGTCCGGACCTTGCTTTCCGGCGTTGTTATTACGTCACTACGCACGCCGCGCTGGCGCAGCAGCGTAATGACGTCACCAGAAAGCGAGGCCCGGACCCTGCAGAAGATGCGCAAGACACCGGAGGATCGCGAAGAAGACACCGGAGCAGCGGGACAGCATCGGGAGCCCCTGGAACAGCAGCGGGAGCGGTGAGGACCTGGTCCGGAGCGGCGGGGACAGGTGAGTACAGCTTCCTATACTTTACATTGCACGGATCCCTCAACATACGATAGATTCGACAAACGATGGGTCGTTTGGAACGAATTACCATCGTATGTTGAGGGACCACTGTAGAGAGAACATGCCAGATTTACTGTAAAGTGCACTGTGTAAAAAAAAAAAAAAAACACTTAAAAGTTGCAAAACAAAAAGGCAAAAATGTCCCGAATGCCAAAATGGGCTGTGTCCTTAAGGGGTTAATGTTATGGCTGATTGTTGTTTACACATTATACACAACAAACCAGTATAGAACCACTTTTTTTATGTCTAGGATCATGTTTGTAATATATTGTATGTTTTACCTTTGTTTCCTTTTATCATGCAATTTTATTTACAAAACTTCAAAAATGGAAGAAATAAGGTTAAAAAGTAAGGATCAAGCCATCGTGACTGTTATCTTGTATCTTATGAGTTTTGTATGAACTCAGAACCTTAAGCATTAAAGAGATTTTCATTTTATAAAAAAAAAAAAAAACACATAAAAGACATAAAATTGTAAGCTAATGAAGTTGCAAAGTTTTCATTTTTCTTGTTCTTGCCATTCAGATTGTGCTCTAATATGTACATGCTTTTCTAACCCACCCCCACCCCCGTGGGGTATGTTGACCAAAGGAGGCATCAGGTAGAGGGATGAACGTAACCTGTCGATAGGGGTGTTATAATGAAGAAAAGTTTTTGTATTCCTCCCGGAGTAAATAGAGGCTGTAGAGGTAAGTGGGGTCATAACATAAAGAAAAGTTCCTGTATCTTACCCCCTTGGAGTCTGTGCAGAGGGAGAGATGGAAGTAACAGCTTGTAAGAGGGGTGCTAACATGAAGAAAGGTTTTCTTTTAAAGCCAAAAAGTAACATTGACCCGCAGCTAAACAGTTTTGCAGCCAAAATGTGAAAGTTTTAAATCCCAAAGAGACAAAAGGTCTGGGAGTAAAAAGAAAAAACATATAAGCTCTAACACACTGATAGGGAAATCTGTCAGCTCTATATCATGCTCAGAGCTGCAAGCATTGTTTGTCTTCCAGCCCTGAGCCTTGTACTTCATCCATGCAGAGCAGGAAGGAGTGGGGGAGGGAGAACGTGTGCATGCTACAGCTCAGCACCGCCTTTATGACACTTGTAAGGAAAACGTATGACTTGTAAGGAAAACATCATTTTATAATTTTACAAACAGCCATCAGCTAAGACAGTCCTCAAGTACCCCCAAACAGGTCATGTTTTCAGGATTTCCTTAGTTATAGTCACAAGTGATATAATTGTGGTGATGCCTGATGCACTGACCATGATATCACCTATGAAAGACTTAAGATCAGTCGGACCCTTATCCTTTAGATACTGGATAGATTTTTATAAACCAGAGTACTCCTTTTACGGCTTGAAAGATACGTTTCCATCTTTTAATGGTATGGGAAATTACTTTGATATGCCATAACATAATGGTCAGTGGGTGTCCAACCTGTGTGATCAATCCTGTAACAAGGGGACTGCGGTTATTTAAGCTTTGTTCTTGCACAGTGATACTCTCAGTCTTCGCAATATCATTCCATTGCCTTGAAAGGAGCAGTATTGCAATTCCCTGCACAGCAGGTAGAGAAGGAGATAAAAAAGAAAACGGAGGGCAGCGCCTCGTGTAATCCTGTGGATGCAGTAAATAGGGGGTGATCTTCTAGATCAGGGACTCTCACCTGGTAGGTTGAGATATATGAGCATATAACCCCTATATTAAGGGTATCCTAGGGATTGCAGGCCGTAGGAGCTTGACCGGGAGCTGTGGCAGCGGTTTTCAGTTTAAAACGTGATAAAAGACAAAAATAAAAAAAACTCCAAGAGAAGGCACTATCCCATAAAGTCAGAAATTACTAATGTATTAACATAACCGTACTTTATTGGGTTAAAAGACAGGCAGAAAATACATCCATAGCAAGACGCGTTTCGGGTATAATACCCTTTTTTTCAATTGCAGATGTGACATCTGCAATTGAAAAGGGGTAATATACCCGAAACGCGTCTTGCTATGGATGTATTTTCTGCCTGTCTTTTAACCCAATAAAGTACGGTTATGTTAATACATTAGTCATTTCTGACTTTATGGGATAGTGCCTTCTCTTGGAGTTTTTTTCTTTCTGCACAGCAGGTGACCAGGAGCATCATTATGCATGGGAAAAGTGTGAATGGCCCAAAATGGCCCCATTATTCAGAGTTTTGGTGGGGGATGTCACAGAGCATCGGCATATCCCAGTGATAAAGTTGGACAGTTTTCCCAATATACATTTTGTATCAATTCCTCATGGTTTTTGGGATCTCTGTCAATGAGTAGAAACCTTCATTGCTTTTCTATAAGACCAGGACAGCGTAAACAATGAAGGGTTCTATTGAATGACAGCAAGCAGAGATCTTAACATGTTTAAAGAATCAGTACATAGGGTATGCTGAAACATTGTACAGCTTTGTTTGCTAAACTGGAAAGATTCCTTTAAAAGCACGAGATTCTCAACCACACGACGTGACGTCTGGTCATAGCCTAATATCTAAAGGTGGCAGCCGGCCAGTGCATTCCAAAAACCTCTAAACAATGCGACTTCCCGTATATAGGACAGCCCAGGTAGCGGTCCGCAGTAAATTTCCAAGCCTACGGCCCTGAGGAATGTCTGTAATCTCAGATTAATAAACTTCTTTGTTGACTTGGGAAGAAAGAAATGTGACTGCTCTATGGGCACCCAGTGGCATAACTTGTAGCTTCTAGGCCCCAATGGCAAAATCTGCAACAGGGCCCCATGTGCCAATTCTAATACTGGTCTCTAATAGGGCAGATGTGCTTTGTGGCCCCCTTAGGCACCAGAGCCCTGATGCAACTGCTACCTCTGCAACCCCTTGAGCGACGCTTAGTTCCCAACCTTAGTGTTATACAGCTAACATATGCAAAATATTAAAAAAAATTGTAGTTGTATGTCTCCTATTGTGCCCAAACATATTGAACCCCTGCATAGTAGTAAGGACCCCTATTGTGCACCCACACAGTTATCCCCCATTAATATTGCCCCCTTTGTACCAACGAATATAAAAGTACAACAGATAATCCTCACCTCTCCCTGTTCCCACACCAAGTAGGTGCTCCCTCTTTCCTGCTGTACATCATTATGTTACCTGCGCTGGGACATCCTCAGCTTCTTCCAACCGCAGATCTACAAGTGATGGGGCAGGGAGCCAATGGAATCGAATTTAGCCCCCCACCCTTTTTGCTTTAGCTGCACCACATTTGCTTAAAATGTGACGCACACTATTAGCACCACATATTCAGATAGTTAGTGCCCTGTCAGCTAATTCTTTTAAAAGGGACATGGTTAGGCTTTTTGTGCTATTAACACCCTATTTGCAAAGGTTTAGCACAACTTTCTGTTGCACAATGATGTTGCAGTAAATACCAAGTATACCTATTTAATGATGTGCTATTTGCCCCCAAGACCAAACACAATTCTAAAAATGAGGGGCAGTTAAAGGGGTTATCCAGGAAAAAACTTTTTCTTTATATATATATATATATATATATATATCAACTGGCTCCAGAAAGTTAAACAGATTTGTAAATTACTTCTATTAAAAAATCTTAATACTTTCAGTACTTATGAGCTTCAAAAGTTGAGTTATTTTCTGTCTAAGTGCTTTCTGATGACACGTGTCTCGGGAACCGCCCAGTTTAGAAGCAAATCCCCATAGCAAACCTCTTCTACTCTTCAAACCTCTTCTACTCTGCAGTTCCCGAGACAAGCAGAGATGTCAGCAGAGAGCACTGTTGCCAGACAGAAAACAACAACTCAACTTAAACAGCTGATAATTATTGAAAGGATTAAGATTTTTTTTAATAGAAGTATTTTACAAATCTGTTTAACTTTCTGGAGCCAGTTGATTTATATATATAAAAAAAATAGTTTTTTCCTGGAATACCCCATTAAGACTCTTTGAGGCACCAAATTCCCTATTTACACAAGTCTTTGAATATTCCCACAATGGCTTTCTACTCCTCCATAGTTTTGCGTAAAATCATATACAATCGTTAAAAAAAAAATATATATATATATGGATGCGATTAAAAATCGCATCCATAAATCGTATAATAGAACATTTTAATTAGGGATCGACCGATTATCGGTTTGGCCGATATTATCGGACGATATTCACGATTTTGGACGTTATCGGCAATTACCTTGCCGATAATCCGATAATGTCCCCCATGGCCCCCCCCTCTCACCGCAGGTCCGACTCCATCCCCCTCCCCCCCACTGCACCGCACCACCGAGGGTGGAATCGGGCTTTCCACATCAGATGTTTCCATGGCTGAAATTACGCTGCTGCAACAGAATTTCCGAGCAGAATTATTTTGCCGGATTCCGCTCGGAAATTCTGCCGTGCGAACATAGCCTAATGTGGACCTACAGGAGGGGTTATGTAAGGACTGAATATAATATAGTGCAGTGGTCTCCAACCTGCAGACCTCCAGATGTTGCAAAACTACAACTCCCAGCAAGCTCGGTCAGCCGTTGGCTATCTGGGCATGCTGAGAGTTGTAGTTTTGCAATATCTGGAGGTCTGCAGGTTGGAGACCACTGGTATAGTGTATCCTAAGTGACTGTCTGACTTACCACTTAAAACAACCATGTTTGCAGTCTCTACACTGGTGTTTCCCAACCTGCCTCTCTCCAGGTGCTGCAAAACTACAACCCTCAACATACCTACAGGTGAAGGCTGTCAGGGCACGGTAGGAGTTGTAGTTTTGCAACAGCTGGAGAGCTACACATCCCCACACGCTACAGTAGTGTTTCCAAACCAGGGTGCCTCCAGCTGTTGCAAAACTACAACTCCCAGCATGCCCGGACAACCTTTGGCTCTCCGGGCATGCTGGAAGTTGTAGTTTTGCATCACTTATAAAATATGACCCATCAGGCCTCACTTCTCCCACCAGCGTCTCTGGACCCTTCAGACGTCACTTTCTGAAGAAGTGGAGCAGCATCCAGCTACAGTCTGCCTCTGGTAGTGCGACTGAATTCCTCTAGGGGGCACTCCATTCTTTTACTTGTTCTCAAATGTTTCTCTACGTGATCTCATAAAAGGAGTATGTAAAGCATAGCTGCTCCTTGTTTCTTGAATCGTCTTACATTAAAACCCTATGGTTGCAAAACCCTCAATAACTGGCTATGGGCCCCGATGCTGGCTGCTGGGGGCCACCATCAAGCCACTATCTCATATACATTCAGTACTCAGTAGGGGAGGTCACTGGGTTTACAGGGGATTTCCCATTACAGGCTATGCATAATAAGATGTGGTCCGGATTACTTAAGATGGGAATACCCCTTTAACCCACATTCGCCGCCTCACGCACTATTTTACTATACAGTGTGAACATGGCCTTAAAGGGGTACTCCGGCCCTAAGACATCTTATAGGGGATAATAATATGTCTGACCGCAGGTGTCCCATCGCTGGGGACCCCTGCAATCTTGCAACTACCAGGTGCCGACCACTGGGCTGGAGTATCGTGACATCATGACTCCGCCCTGTGTGACAACACGGCCCCCCCCCCCCGCTATGCAAGTCTATGGGAGGGGGCGTGACGGACGTCACGCCCCCTCCCATAGACTTGTATAGCGTGGGTGGGGCGTGACGTCACATGGGGCGGAGTCATGATGTCACGATACTCCGGCCCCATGATCGGCACATGGCAGTTTGTGAGCTGGTAGCGCGGCGTGCAGCTCAAAGAGGTGGGTGCCGAATGCAAGATTGCGGGGGTCCCCAGCCGTGAGACCCCGCGGTCAGACATTTTATCCCCTATCCTTTGGATAGGGGATAAGATGTCTTAGGGCCGGAGTACGCCTATAAAGAGGAACTATGGTTATTATAAATAATAATTTTGATATAATATTGTAGCATTTGGTTACTACAATCCTAAACGTTAAAATTGCAACACCAAGAGAAAGCTGTTGCCTTATGGAAATCCCAGGATAATTAGACATGATAATGATATGCAAATGATGAAAGATGGAAACAAGATATTCAAAACCTCCCTAGTTATTCAGTATTGAGTATGAGCGCCACGTGCGGAAATACACATGCTTACACGCCTTGGCATGCTATCAATGAGGTTAATAGTGATTGTCTGAGGAATGTTCTGCCACGCTGAATGCACGTGGGACAATTTAGAGAAATGTCCGTACCACTAGCCCAATATGTTTTCATACCACTACCAAATCAATGTGACACTGAGTGAACCAATAGAAATGAAGACTAGAGGGGTCCGGATACTGTACATTATGCCACCCGCCCCATGAGTAGGGCCAGTGTGATGTCCCCTCATGAAGGCCTTTTCATGGCCTTGTCCATATGGGGAGAGATTTATCAAAACTTGTCCAGAGGAAAAGTTGCTGAGTTGCCCATAGCAACCAATCAGATCGCTGCTTTCATTTTTGAAAAGGCCTCTGAAAAATGAAAGAAGCGATCTGATTGGTTGCTATGGGTCACTCAGCAACTTTTCCTCTAGACAGGTTTTGATAAATCACCCTCATGGACTCCAGCTATCATTGCATCGAGACAAGAGCGTGATTCATTGCTGAAGAGGATAGCCTCCATTGCCATTCTGTTCTGCACCATAATACCCTTTAAGGGTACGTTCACATGGACGGATCCGCAGCGTATTTTATGCTGCGGATTCACCGACGATGGACCACTACATTGTGCCTCCATCTGTGCCTGCTCATAGCGGCAATCCACCGCTAAGAGCAGACACTCTGCAATGTGCATGTCACCGCGCATGCTCAGTATACTCCCACACATCGCGGCTGCAGGGGGAGTAGCCGCGATGTGTGCGAGTATACTGCATATGTGTGCGTCAACTCACACATTGCAGTGTGTCTGCTTGTAGCAGTGGATTGCCGCTATGAGAAGGCACGGATGGAGGCACATAGTAGGGGTCCATCATCGGCGGATCAGGAGCGTAAAATACACTGCGGATCCGTCCATGTGAACGTACCCTAAGCGATGGCATGAGGTCAGTGAAACACCAGTAGCTGGACGTCTGGCTTGTAGCCCAATGTTGTGCAAGCACCTTCTGATGGTTTGTGTTGACATTGTTTGCCGGGCTGGTGTGTGGCCCTGGGCAAAATAACAAATGGGGCCCCCAAATTGCATGACCAAAGATTCTACTGGTTTTCTCTGTTTTGTGATACATGTGGTGAGGGTGTGATGACGGGCAGATGTTATTACCCCTTGTATCCGTGACGCCAGGCTGTGGTTAACCTCTGCACCACCTGAGGTATGGCTGCTTGATCCTGCGCATGGCGTGGGGCAAATAATGACTTTGATGCCAAGTTACGGAACAACGGCAGCTTTACTGAGGCAGACAGATGGAATAGTCTTTACAGCTCAGTTAGGCCCAAGGAGGTGACCAGTGACTTTAGAGACTTGCGGGCTTGCTGGGACTTGTAGTGGACTTGGACAGAATGCTGCAGACCCAAGCTGAATTTAGACTGACTTGACTAAAACTGACTAGACTCCCCCCCCCCCCTTGTGTAGCTTACCAGGCTTTGACGTTCCCCTGTGGGGCACTTGGTGATGGAAGCGTGGCTGCGTGACTAGGCCTTGAGTCTCCTCAGAACACCACACACTACAGGTCTTGACTGTTCCTCAGCATGTACTCAAGAGAACTAGCTCGCTCCTCTCTGGGTTTATAAGGGAGCAATTTGGAGGACTCCCATAGGTCACCACACAAGTCACCTTGTCACTGACACCTTCCCTGGTCACATGACTTGGTAACAACATTTAAAGGCATATGAACATTATAAAGACAATCTCCTACATAGCATAATACTTATTAACCATTAACCATCCAACACATAATGAGGGTAGACTCAGTGGTCACTGAAATAGAGTCCGTCACACAGGACCGGAAAGGGGACAGGAATGCAACTCCTGTACTGGGCCACCACATACAGAATACACAGAGCTGGGTTACTGATCATGCACCATGTGAATACGGCCTAAGATCCCAGTGAAGGGAAAAGCATCTAAGGCCATAACACAAATGTATCATAGGGTTTAAATTTGAACAAAGAAAATATTTACTATAGATCTTAAGAGAACTTTCACGCGTTCTTAAGTAGCAGCAGGTTTCCACTGCGAATTACGCTACCATTCAATTGTCTTGGTCATGGGTAGTCCGCAATAGTGGCAGATTTGCAGACAGCCAGCAGACCCATTGAAATGTATGGAAGCGTAACTCGCTGTGGTTTTTCCCACTGTTGGCTACGAGCGTGTGAACATACCCTGAGGAAGAAGTTCAGGTAAAAAAATGATCCACTAATCTGGGCTGCTGGAATAAATCAAATAACTAACCTTCCACCGCTCACCTGGTGCCGCCAACATCGCAGTCCCGTCCTCTGGCCCCGGTCTTCTTCTGACTTTTGGTGCCTGATTAAAATATTATATAATAATAATCCTGGCATGCTCATAGTTGTGGTTTTGCAACAGCTGAAGGCACACTGGTTGGAAAATACCGATCTGGAAAATGAGAAGAAACATCAAACATTGTTTTAAAAATGATGTTTAACGTAAAAGCTTAATGTATGCAATAGGTCATTTTCCATTGACACATTTCCTAGTATGAAGTCATACATTCAAATCAGTAGGGAACTTCTCTATTCCTCGTTACTACTTATCTTTAACACAATTTTAGGCTCATTTTGTAATATGAGTGATGTTCATATGTTCTGCGGTGGGATCAGCTCCTTCCTCTTTCTTGGAGATCTGTCTCAGGTCAGGAAGACGTGACTTTTATGTGGGTCAAATGAGTCGTAATTCATCACTGGTGAACTTCCCAATATTATTGGTCATAGCTGAAGCTTCATATATTCATATATTTACCCCTCAAAGTTGTCCTTTGCCCCTAGACATCTTATCCCCTATCCATAGGATAGGAGAATAGATGTCTGATCGTGGGGGGTTCAACCGCTGAGACCCCCACAATCTCCGGAGCGGCACCCCAGTCATCCGGTGCACGGATCGAACTCCCCTTTGTTCCGGATGATGGTTGACCACAGCCATTACACCCCCTCCATTCATGTCTATGGGAGGAGGCATGAGGGCTGTGTACACCTGCCCCACTGCAGTCACGCCCCCTCCCATAGACATGAATGGAGGGGATGTGACGATGTTCCAAATGCTGGCCAGTGGAGTACCCCTTTAATGGTACCTATTGGATCTGCTCACTACATTTCTCCAGAAGTTCATTGCGTAAGGATGCTCTACCTACGATTTTTGGTTTACAGGAAAATATCACCTCCAACCAACCATTAAATGGCGACTCTCATTAAAACTAATTTTTGCTATTGCATTCCTTATGGTAAAAAAAAAACATTTCTAATATAATTTGTTTAAAAAAATAAACAAAAAAAGAAGTTTTCACATTTCCCCCATCTTATACACAGACTTTGGACCGAAGCTCAACCACAGGAAGTGCAGCCTGGAGTGCTGAGGGGGGGGGGGGTGTCCAACCAACAGCATATGGCAGTTAAGTGTGAGAGGAGCTATGATTGGATGAGGCTGGACACCATCCCCCCCCCCCTCAGCACACTAGGCTGCACTTCCTGTGTTTGGGCTTCGGTCCAAAATCTGTGTATAAGATGGGGGAAAATGTGCTCTTGAGCTTTTTTAAGCACGAAACATAGAAAACGTAATTTTGCTTAAACAAATTATATAAAAAATATTTTATGTACTGTAAGGAGTGCAATAGCAAAAATTTGTTTTAATGAGAGTGACCCTTTAAATCAGAAAAACATCCTTACCTCCAACATTGAAAGACTTTTTGCCTGACATTGCAACTAGTGCTGCGACTGCAACAACAAACTGTAGTATTTATATTTTTTTATGTTATTTTGGCTATAAGTTTAAATTGCCATGTTGAGCACATTTGTAGACATGCAGAGTAGGTGATATACATTTGCTTGTTAAAAATAGGCATTGGTGTGTTTTTTGGGGGGGATTTTTATTTAAAAAAAAAATGTTTTCATGATATATTTGATGACACTGCATCCCTTCATCTGCAAAGTAATCTACCAACATTTCTTTTCAAAAAGTGCCTGGAATTGTGAAGCCAAAAAAGATGCAAATTGTTATCGAAAGTCCGCAGTTGCAAAAATAAAAAATAAAATTCACCAGAACAATAATAAAAGCAAGAAGAAAACCAATAATAAATTCCCTCCAATTTTGCGGCAGTTATTATCTTTTGCAGCGCGGCTCATTGTCTATGTCTTGATCCATTTCCATGAGCAAATATGATCCTGCACTAACATAATAAAGTTATTTACAAATATGCAAACGTCATCTTCTATCAGAAGTTATATTTGAATACATGTGTTCGCCCCCTGTACAGGTGTGTCTAAATGATATGAGTTTTAAAACTGTCTGTACAAAGTACCAAGGCACGAAATGCCCCCTCCATGTTTCTCTATGGAAGAGCCGGAGATACACAAACATGGAAAGTGTGTGTCAGCTCGAACTTTGTGCCGTGGGTGGATACACTTTATTTATGCAGAGAGTCATGGCACCAGGCAGGAGATCGCGGGGGGGGACGGGTGCCAGCAGTCGAAACCCCAGGATCTGACAATTATCCCCTGTCCTGTGAATAGGGAATACATTTTTTTTTAGACTGGACAACTCCTTTAAGGATAAGTTATCAATTTAAAATCTTGAAAATCCAGCTGTGCAACCCATCACATGTCATGTGACCAGCAGCATACAGTAAGCCACACAGGCTGCAAAATGTTTTGCAAAACACCAGGAATATTGTATTTAACCTATTATTTACATATACAAGTCAGTGGGGGGGGGGGGGGGGGAGGGGATTATGGTTGTGAAATTAGATAAAATTGATAACGTTTTTTTTCATTATATCGTGTTCATACCTAGACCTGTTGCTTTGTAAATGTTAAGGGATATTATACTGGTCCTTATGTTCTGGGTATGCCGATGGCATGTGTAACGCATAGAGCTATAGACCACAAAATATAGTAATGCCCCTCTTGTGTTACAGTATAGTAGACATGTCTGTTTGGTCCACTTACCCATCTACCCCATCCATGACACTCTTTTCTGCACCCCTTTGTACACTGCATGGTTTATCTCTGTAGGTTTCTTCTCTGTGTTCCTGAAGCCCTGACCATAATAAAAGGGGCAAATGTTTTCTCAGAAAATACATAGAGTTTTCTTTATTTAACTTATGCTGAACGCCTTTTATCAGTAATTTTGTAGGGAAGTCATCCAACAAGGGCAGAGACAAGTTATCATGGTGCCCTGAAAATGTAAGCATAAGAGCTGTACACAGGCTCTGCAATAAATGATTACAGCTACATTTCCATATGGCCCAGACCGCCATGATAACGTCTCCCATTCACAACTCCACAGAATCTGTTGGACAAACATCTTAGTCTCTGCACTATTACAGCATCATCCTTGTCTTTTTCCCAACCATAGTGCCCCAAATGTTAGTAATGCCCCTATTTGAAGATCGTGCCCCCCGTAGGAAGATAGGTGTCATCCATGTCACCCAGTTTGTACATTGTGGCCCCCATTGTACATAAATGTTCTCACCTGTGTGGTTAAGAGGTGTCTTCCAGTTTAGATAGATGCTCTCCAGTATAAATTGACCCAACACCCCCCCCTAACAGGGTAAGCTGTCACCTAAGGATGCAAAGCAAGTTACCAGACCTAGCAATCGGCAACAATTGTACCCTTCCAGGCATGGAATGTGATGTCACCCTAGGTGGGTGCTTACCTTGTCTACCCCTTGTCCTGGCCCTGCATCCAGCATTTATCGAATGTATGATCCTTCGTCTAATAACCCCATACAAGCAAAGCTATTTTTCCTACACTTTTTGAATCAGCCAATTAACCCTAAACACAATGCTCTATTTGTTATTCATACCAATGGATTCAGCTCCTATTGCTTCAACACAACATGAGCTTCACCATAAACACAAAAATCCTCGATCCAGTAGGAAGAGACAGTACTAAGTCCTGTGAAAGTCAGATTTTATGCAAATTTTATGACTGGAAATAATCGAGAGCAGTCTCATACATAGGATGAGATACATAGGATGAGATACATAAGATGCCCAAGATAAAAATTTACTTCCCCATTAAAATTTATCATCCAGGACAGATGGGTCTGGTGTCTGTTTTCCCCTCCACACCCTTTTGATGGGTCGATTGCCCATTTCCTCATTTGCTAACATAGCATCATAGCCTGTTTACAGGGTATGACCCTCAGCTTCAAGATGTTTACCTTTGCCAGGGTATTTAGTGTGGTGTGCGAAGGGGGGGGGGGTGCAATGTAGGGCAGATGTTGTTAACCCCTTCTTTTAGTGTTTTAGTGATGCCAGGGTGAAGTTTAGCCTTAACCAACTGAAGTTAATACCGCTGGATCCTGGGCTAGGCACAGGGGCAATGAAGACACTGACGCCAAGTTATGGACAACGGTAGCTTTACTGAGGGTAGACAGAGGATACAGTCTTTGCAGCACAGCCAGGGCCCAAGGAGGTGGCCAGTGACACGGGGACCTCGCAGGCTTGCGGGGACTTGCAGTATGTAGAGACCCTTTAGTGCAGGCCACAGAGACTATATATAAGACTTGACTAGACTGACTTGACAATTGACATGAAGATGACTTTGATCTTACTGGAGCTGACTTTGTGGCTGCAGACTTTAGGCTTGAGGCCTCCAATGCTCCGGACACTCTGAGACGACTGCACTGGACCTCAGCAAGAATGCCGGAATAGACGTATTGTAGCTCCACCCCTGGTTTTTATAGGGGTGTCTAGCAAAGAGCCCATAGGTCACTTGAGGGGTCACCTGGTCACCAGTGCCTCCTGGGTAGCAAGCACATGGTCACAGTAATTAAAGAAACATTACACTTTTAACATATAACATATGTACATAGGGGATAACACTGCAGGGGGCCCTGGGGACATAAAGGGACTCTGCCTGACAGGGCAGGAGAAGGGTACGGGGAAACACCCTCCCGTACTGGGCAACCACATTAGAAACAGGGCTATGGTAGCTAAATAAACCTGTGCCCTGACTGAAGGGAAGTCTAGCTATATCTCTGGTAATAATACAGTTCCTCAATAGAGAAGAGGCTAAGAGGTTTCAGATCACTCTAAGTACCCATTACATTCTAAGGACCAATAACCTTTTTAGGACCCATAGCATTCTGAGTACCCATAACACTCTAAGGACCCAAAGCTTTCTGAGTACCCATAACCTTCTAAGTGCCCATAGCATTTTAAGTGCCATGGTACTCTAAAGACCCATGGTTTTCTAAGGACCAATAACATTTTAAGGACCCATGGCATTGTAAAGACCCATGCCACCCTAAGAAACCATAGCACACTAAGGACCAATAGCATTCTAAGGATCCATTACATTCTAAAGACCCATAGCACTCTGAGGACCCATAGCAAAATGTTGTTCTAAAAGCTAAAAAGGGACCAGTCGAGTGTTGAAACTTTTTCCAGAGTTTCCATTCATCATAATGGGATTTCTTTACGCTCTCGCACAGACTTGCACAGTCTGTGGGCTGATAACACAGGAGACTGTCGTGAGCTGACAGCAGTCTCCTCCCTCTTGTGACTTGCCTGTAGTGTTTTCCTGTAACTGTGTCTATTCCCCAGAGCTGAAAATAATATGAGGAAGTGACTGAGAGTCGTTGTAAACGGTGGCAGCACATAATGTGACGGTATTACCACCCGCAGCACTACAGAGCCCAGCATGGATTACTACTATGGGCTGGTTCTTTTCATCTGCTGCTGGATCCCAGGTAAAGTATATTATACAGTATGTGTTTATACAGGGGGACATTACTGGGGTTCACTCATATGGCTACGAGGACACAGATTACGGTATATCCCCAATTACATTACGTGAGCCTATGCACCAGAACTGTGATTCAATTTGTACCAGAAATTGGCGTACACTGTAATCTTTGGTGTTTATTATGTGTTTTTGACGCTTCCTATGCCTTTCTAAAAAGTGTCCAGAAGGGGCGGGACTAAGAGACGTAAAAATTTTCCTATTTTATTATACAGCATACGCCACTGTGACACATTTGGCGTGGTTTCTTCTTCTCTGTGTTAAGTTCTATCCTGTCCATGTGTCTAGCCTCAGGACTTTATTGTTTAACCCCTTCAGGACGGAGCCCATTTTGGCCTTAAGGACCGGAGCGTTTTTTGCACATCTGACCACTGTCACTTTAAACATTAATAACTCTGGAATGCTTTTAGTTATCATTCTGATTCCGAGATTGTTTTTTTGTGACATATTCTACTTTAACATAGTGGTAAATTTTTGTCGATACTTGCATCCTTTTTTGGTGAAAAATCCGTAAATTTGATGAAAAATTTGAAAATTTAGCATTTTTCTAACTTTGAAGCTTTCTGCTTGTAAGGAAAATGGATATTACGAATACATTTTTTTTTGGTTCACATATACAATATGTCTACTTTATATTTGCATCATAAAATTGATGAGTTTTTACTTTTGGAAGACACCAGAGGGCTTCAACGGTCAGCAGCAATTTTCCGATTTTTCACAAAATTTTCAAACTCAGTATTTTTCAGGGACCAGTTCAGGTTTGAAGTGGATTTGAAGGGTCTTCATATTAGAAATACCCCATAAATGACCCCATTATAAAAACTACACCCCCCAAAGTATTCAAAATGACATTCAGTCAGCGTGTTAACCCTTTAGGTGTTTCACACGAATAGCAGCAAAGTGAAGGAGAAAATTCACAATCTTCATTTTTTACACTCACATGTTCTTGTAGACCCAATTTTTGAATTTTTACAAGGGGTAAAAGGACAAAATTTTTACTTGTATTTGTAGCCCAATTTCTCTCGAGTAAGCACATATGTCATATGTCTATGTAAAGTGTTCGGCGGGCGCAGTAGAGGGCTCAGAAGGGAAGGAGCGACAAGGGGATTTTGGAGAGTACGTTTTTCTGAAATGGTTTTTGGGGGGCATGTTACCTTTAGGAAGCCCTTATGGTGCCAGAACAGCAAAAAAAAAAACACATGGCATACCATTTTGGAAACTAGACCCCTCGGGGAATGTAACATGGGATAAAGTGAACCTTAATACCCCACAGGTGTTTCACGACTTTTGCAAATGTAAAAAATAAATAAAAATTTTTACCTAAAATGCTTGTTTTCCCCAAAAATTTTTATTTTTAAAAAGGGTAATAGCAGAAAATACCCCTAAAAATTTGAAGCCCAATTTCTCCCGATTCAGAAAACACCCCATATGGGGGAGAAAAGTGCTCTGCTGGCGCACTACAGGTCTCAGAAGAGAAGGAGTCACATTTGGCTTTTTGAACGCAAATTTTGCTCTGGGGGCATGCCGCATTTAGGAAGCCCCTATGGTGCCAGGATAGCAAAAAAAAAACACATGGCATACCATTTTGGAAACTAGACCCCTCGGGGAACGTAACAAGGGGTTAAGTGAACCTTTATACCCCACAGGTGTTTCACGACTTTTGCATATGTAAAAAAATTTTATTTTTTTTACCTAAAATGCTTGTTTTCCCCAAAATTTTACATTTTTAAAAAGGGTAAAAGCAGAAAATACCCCCCAAAATTTGTAACACAATTTCTCCCGAGTACGGCGATACCCCATATGTGACCCTAAACTGTTGCCTTGAAATACGACAGGGCTCCAAAGTGAGAGCGCCATGCGCATTTGAGGCCTAAATTAGGGATTGCATAGGGGTGGACATAGGGGTATTCTACGCCAGTGATTCCCAAACAGGGTGCCTCCAGCTGTTGCAAAACTCCCAGCATGCCTGGACAGTCAACGGCTGTCCGACAATACTGGGAGTTGTTTTGCAACAGCTGGAGGCTCCGTTCTGGAAACAGTGGCGTACCAGACGTTTTTGATTTTTATTGGGGAGGGGAGGGGGGTTGTATAGGGGTATGTGTATATGTAGTGTTTTTTACTTTTTATTTTATTTTTTGTGTTAGTGTAGTGTAGTGTTTTTAGGGTACAGTCGCACGGGCGGGGGTTCACAGTAGTTTCTCGCTGGCAATTTGAGCTGCAGCAGAAAGTTTGCGGCAGCTCAAATTTGCAGCCAGATACTTACTGTAATCCTCCGCCCATGTGAGTGTACCCTGTACGTTCACATTGGGGGGGACATCCAGCTGTTGCATAACTACAACTCCCAGCATGCCCGTTGGCTGTCGGTGACTGCTGAGAGTTGCAGTTTTGCAACAACTGTAGGCACACTGGTTATGTATCACTGAGTTTGTGACCTAACTCAGTGTTTCACAACCAGTGTGCCTCCAGCTGTTGCAAAACTACAACTCCCAGCATGTACGGTGCATGGTGTACGGTGACTGCTGAGAGTTGTAGTTTGCAACAGCTGGAGGCACACCGGTCGTGAAACACTGAGTTAGGTAAAAAAAAACTCTGAGTTTCACAACCAGTGTGCCTTCAGCTGTTGCAAAACTACAACTCTCAGCAGTCACCGACAGCCAACGGGCATGCTGGGAGTTGTAGTTATGCAACCAGCAGATGCACCACTACAACTCCCAGCATGCACTTTAGCTGTTTGTGCAAGCTGGGAGTTGTAGTTATACAACAGCTGAAGGTACACTTTTCCATAGAAAGAATGTGCCTCCAGCTGTTGCAAAACCATAAGTCCCAGCATGCCCATAAGGGAATGCTGGGAGTTGTGGTGGTCTGCCTCCTGCTGTTGCATAACTACAGCTCCCAGCATGCCCTTTTTGCATGCTGGGAGCTGTTGCTAAGCAACAGCAGGAGGCTGTCACTCACCTCCAACGATCCAGACGCTGCAGGTCAGTCCCGCCGCCGCAGCTGCTACTGGGGCCCCGATCCGAACAGGGGCGCCGGGGATCGGGGTCCCCAGCACCGGGGGTCGTCTTCCCGCACCCGCTCACGTCCTCCGGAAGAGGGGCGGAGCGGGTGCGGGAGTGACACCCGCAGCAGGCGCCCTGATTGGTCGGCCGGTAATCCGGCCGACGAATCAGGGCGATCGTGAGGTGGCACCAGTGCCACCTCACCCCTGCAGGCTCTGGCTGTTCGGGGCCGTCAGAGACGGCCCCGAACAGCCAGTAATTCCGGGTCACCGGGTCACCGGAGACCCGATTGACCCGGAATCGCCGCAGATCGCTGGACTGAATTGTCCAGCGATCTGCGGCGATCGCCGACATGGGGGGGCATAATGACCCCCCTGGGCGATATGCCGGGATGCCTGCTGAACGATTTCAGCAGGCATCCGGCTCCGGTCCCCAACCGGCTAGCGGTGGGGGCCGGAATTCCCACGGGCGTATGGATACGCCCTCGGTCCTTAAGGACTCGGGATTCAGGGCGTATCCATACGCCCTATGTCCTGAAGAGGTTAATCATCCCCCACTGTTTAGTATGAGGCACAGCTCCTAAAGTCGGTTTATTTGGGTGGAAAACTTTTTTTGTTTTTTAAATCAACTGGTGCCAGAAAGTTAAACAGATTTGTAATTCACTTCTATTAAAAAAAAATCTTAATCCTTCCAGTACTTTTTAGGGGCTGTATACTAAAGAGAAATCCAAATAAAGAAATGCATTTCCTCTGATGTCATGACCACAGTGCTCTCTGCTGACCTCTGCTGTCCATTTTAGGAACTGTCCAGAGCAGCATATGTTTGCTATGGGGATTTTCTCTTGCTCTGGACAGTTCCTAAAATGGACAGCAGAGGTCGGCATAGAGCACTGTGGTCATGACATCAGAGGAAATGCATTTTTTTTTGGGGGGGGGGGGGGGGGGTTCTCTTTAGTATACAGCCCCTAAAAAGTACTGGAAGGATTAAGATTTTTTAATAGAAGTGATTTACAAATCTGTTTAACTTTCTGGCACCAGTTGATTTAAAAAAAATAAGTTTTCCACGGAAGTAACCCTTTAAGTTCACACTACGAAGCTTCCAACTGGAATTCCACTTAGGAGTTTTGGTTTGAAATCCCTGGGCAGCAGATTCCACTGCACAGTGCACACTACGGAATTTCAGCAGCGGACGTTTCGACACCAAAAGAATGAACTTATTGGGTACTTTTTCATTCCTCAGTCGGAATCCGCTCCGCAGACATTGTCGTCTATGGAGACAACAATGTCCGCACGGTCCGTGGCCGCACGATCAGTGGAAGCTCCGGACGTAATTTTACCATCCGGAGCTTTCAAAGTGTAAACCTAGCCATATAGTTATAGGGTGCGTTCCCACTTGGCGTTTACGCAGCGTATTTCACGCTGCGCAAAATTTACGGCAGCAGCAGGGAAATACGCTGCGTATTCCTTGCTCACTATACACACAAGGCTTTCCGGCGGCAGCCCTATGCGTGTAGTGAGTTTTGGAGGCGGGGCTGTGTGCCGTTGTGACTGTGACGCGCGGCTCCGCCTCCAAAACTCACTGCACACATAGGGCTTCTGCCGGAAAGTATAGTGAGCGAGGAATACGCAGCGTATTTCCCGCTGCTGCCGTAAATTTTGCGCAGCGTAAAATACGCAGCGTATACGCCAAGTGGGAACGCACCCTTAGGGTCTATTCACACCTACTGCATCCGCTGCACCCACGCCGTGAGTCTGATGTTGTAAAATACGCTGTGGATGTAAGTGCCATTAAAATAAATGGTAGCTCCTTTCCGCAGTGTATTTCTCGCATTTTCTGGCATATTTTTGCTGCAGATTTTCGCTGTGGGCTGGGCTTTTATTTTAATAAAGTTCATTAACATAGCCAGTGGAATTGAAAATACGTGGGTTCAAATTTGCCGTTGTAGGAGACTTGAATGTGCGGATTTGATGCCCGAAAACTCGCAGAAGGTCCGATGTGAGTTTTCAAGTCAAATCCACAATGTGTGAATAGACCCTAAGGCAGTGTTCTCCAACCTGCGGACCTCCAGATGTTGCAAAACTACAACTCCTGTCACGATTCCGGCTGGCAGGAGGTGGATCCTCTGTGCCAGAGAGGGATTGGCATGGACCGTGCTAGTGGACCGGTTCTAAGTCACTACTGGTTTTCACCAGAGCCCGCCGCAAAGCGGGATGGTCTTGCTGCGGCGGTAGTGACCAGGTCGTATCCACTAGCAACGGCTCAACCTCTCTGACTGCTGAAGATAGGCACTGTACAAGGGAGTAGACAGAAGCGAGGTCGGACGTAGCAGAAGGTCGGGGCAGGCAGCAAGGATCGTAGTCAGGGGCAACGGCAGGAGGTCTGGAACACAGGCTAGGAGCAAACAAGGGAACGCTTTCACTAGGCACAAGGGCAACAAGATCCGGCAAGGAAGTGCAGGGGAAGTGAGGTATACATAGGGAGTGCACAGGTGAACACACTAATTAGAACCACTTGCGCCAATCAGCGGCGCAGTGGCCCTTTAAATCGCAGAGACCCGGCGCGCGCGCCCTAGGGAGCGGGGCCGCGCGTGCCGGGACAGGACCGACGGAGAGCGAGTCAGGTACGGAAGCCGGGGTGCGCATCGCAAGCGGGCGCCACCCGCATCGCGAATCGCATCCCGGCTGGAGGCGGTACCGCAGCGCACCCGGTCAGAGGACCTGACCGGGGCGCTGTAGTAGCGAGGATGAGGCGAGCGCTCGGCGTAACAGTACCCCCCCCCCTTGGGTCTCCCCCTCTTCTTGGGGCCAAAGAACCTGAGGACCAAAAACTCAATTTTTTCGTGATGAGGTCCGATGCACATTAGGAGGGGTTCCGTGCGGTAAGGCACGGCACAGTCCAATCTTTCATTGTTAACACAATTGATGTAGAGGGGTCTGGCGAGACTGGTCACAGGGACGTTGAACCTGTTGATAAGAGAGGCCAAAAAAAAATTTCCTGCAGATCCGGAATCCAAGAAGGCCATAGTAGAGAAGGAGAAGGTAGAGGCAGATATCCGCACAGGCACAGTAAGGCGTGGAGAAGCAGAGTTGACATCAAGAACTGTGTCACCTTTGTGCGGAGTCAGCGTACGTCTTCCCAGGCGGGGAGGACGGATAGGACAATCCTTCAGGAAGTGTTCGGTACCGGCATAGCACAGGCAAAGATTCTCCATGCGGCGTTGTGTCCTCTCTTGAGGTGTCAAGCGAGACCGGTCAACCTGCATAGCCTCCACGGCGGGAGGCACAGGAACGGATTGCAGAGGACCAGAGGAGAGAGGAGCCGGGGGGAAAAAACGCCTCGTGCGAACAAAGTCCATATCCAGGCGGAGCTCCAGACGCCATCCGGAAGAAAGCATGTCAATGCGAGTGGCAAGATGAATGAGTTCATGTAGGTTAGCAGGAGTTTCTCGTGCGGCCAGAACATCTTTAATGTTGCTGGATAGGCCTTTTTTAAAGGTCGCGCAGAGGACCTCACTATTCCAGGACAACTCGGAAGCAAGAGCACGGAACTGAATGGCGTACTCGCCAACGGAAGAATTACCCTGGACCAGGTTCAGCAGGGCAGTCTCGGCAGAAGAAGCTCGGGCAGGCTCCTCGAAGACACCACGGACCTCAGCGAAGAAGGACTGGACTGTGGCAGGATCATTGCGGTCCCAGAGCGGTGTGGCCCAAGACAAGGCCTTTCCAGAAAGGAGACCACGGCAGAGTCTAGAGTCCCCATCAAATTTGTCCGGCAGGGACAAGCAGGGGTTAGGAGCGGCCGGACGCTGCGGAGGAGTTGCAGGAGCCGGCGGAGGAGATGGTTGTTGCAGTTGCCGCTGCTGTGTCAGTGACAGCAGCTGCTGTAACTGTGACTTCAGTTGCTGTGTCACGGAGGACAAGTATGCCAGCTGGTGATTTTGTTGGGTGATCATCGTGGAAATGTCGGCAAGACTTGACAGCGGCACCTCAGCGGAATCCATGGCCGGATCTACTGTCACGATTCCAGCTGGCAGGAGGTGGATCCTCTGTGCCAGAGAGGGATTGGCGTGGACCGTGCTAGTGGACCGGTTCTAAGTCACTACTGGTTTTCACCAGAGCCCGCCGCAAAGCAGGATGGTCTTGCTGCGGCGGTAGTGACCAGGTCGTATCCACTAGCAACGGCTCAACCTCTCTGACTGCTGAAGATAGGCGCGGTACAAGGGAGTAGACAGAAGCGAGGTCGGACGTAGCAGAAGGTCGGGGCAGGCAGCAAGGATCGTAGTCAGGGGCAACGGCAGGAGGTCTGGAACACAGGCTAGGAACACACAAGGAAACGCTTTCACTAGGCACAAGGGCAACAAGATCCGGCAAGGAAGTGCAGGGGAAGTGAGGTATACATAGGGAGTGCACAGGTGAACACACTAATTAGAACCACTTGCGCCAATCAGCGGCGCAGTGGCCCTTTAAATCGCAGAGACCCGGCGCGCGCGCGCCCTAGGGAGCGGGGCCGCGCGTGCCGGGACAGGACCGACGGAGAGCGAGTCAGGTACGGAAGCCGGGGTGCGCATCGCGAGCGGGCGCCACCCGCTTCGCGAATCGCATCCCGGCTGGAGGCGGTACCGCAGCGCACCCGGTCAGAGGACCTGACCGGGGCGCTGTAGTAGCGAGGATGAGGCGAGCGCTCCGGGGAGGAACGGGGACCCGGAGCGCTCGGCGTAACAACTCCCAGCATGCCCGGACAGCCGTTGGCTGTCCGGGCATGCTGGGAGTTGTAGTTTTGCAACGTCTGGAGGTCCGCAGGTTGGAGAACACTGCCCTAAGGGTACGTTTACACGTACAGGATCCTGCGCAAATTTGCTGTGCAGGATTTGTAACTGCCGATTTGAAGCTGCGCTCAGTCATTTAGTTTACATTGAAATCTGCAGCAGAAAATCCTGTGCATCAAATCCTACACATAAAATCTGCGTACGTGCGAACGTACCCTAAAACTGTTTTATAAAGGGTGGGAATGGGGTCAAAACAAAAAAAAAAATTATAATAAACTGCCGCTCTGGTGTCTCCGCTGGAATTGTTGCAATAACATGATGCATGTGACACTGCAGCCATTTACTGGAGTTCACACTGCGGAAAAAAAAAAAAAAAAAAAAATCGTATTTTATTAATTACGCTTGCATTTTCAGACATAATTTGTTTTGCCGATTGCGGAAAAAACAACTAAAAATGTCTCAGAATTAGTACATAAAATAATTTTTATGCAGTGTTAAAGGGGTATTCCAGGAAAAAACTTTTTTTTATATATCAACTGGCTCCAGAAAGTTAAACAGATTTGTAAATTACTTAACTATTACTTTAAAAAAATCTTAATCCTTTCAGTACTTATGAGCTTCTGAAGTTAAGGTTGTTCTTTTCTGTCTAAGTGCTCTCTGATGACACGTGTCTCGGGAACTGTCCAGTTTAGAAGAGGTTTGCTATGGGAATTTGCTTCTAAACTGGGCGGTTCCCGAGACACGTGTCATCAGAGAGCACTTAGACAGAAAAGAACAACCTTAACTTCAGAAGCTCATAAGTACTGAAAGGATTAAGATTTTTTTTAATAGAAGTAATTTACAAATCTGTTTAACTTTCTGGAACCAGTTGATATATAAAAAAAAGTTTTTTCCTGGATAACCCCTTTAACTTTGCTTCACATGCACAATGTTTGCAACGTCATTGCAGTAGTGGCGGATTTAGGGGTGAGTCACTTTTATTTATTTATTTAATTTTTTATTTTTTTAAACTAATGAAAAACCCCTTTAAAGGGGTATTCCAGGAAAAAAACTTTTTTTTATACATCAACTGGACACGTGTCATCAGAGATTACTTAGACAGAAAAGAACAACCTAAACTTCAGAAGCTCATAAGTACTGAAAGGATTAAGATTTTTTAATAGAAGTAATTTACAAATCTGTTTAACTTTCTGGAGCCAGTTGATATATATAAAAAAAAGTTTTTTTTTCCCTGGATAACCCCTTTAAGGTTTATCTCCAGACCAATGGCTCCAATGTAAAATCTTGAATAGCAGTATTTCCCAAGCAGGGTACTTCCAGCTGTTGCAAAACAACATATCCCGGCATGCCTACACAGCTGTTGGCTGTCCGGGCATTCTAAGAGTTGTAGTTTTGCAACAGCTGGAGGTAAAAGAGTCATCCTATCTATCAGGCCAAATACTACTCCTTAATTTACTACTCCCCAACTACAACCCCTCAATTACCACCCCCTCCCCCAACCACTTGTTTTGGATTATTTGTCATGTTAGAGTGGAGAAAAGCTGAAATGTATCCTCCCTAAGCTAATATGGATAAGAAATGACTAGAATGTTTAAAGGGGTATTCCAGGAAAAACCTTTTTTTTTTATAAATATCAACTGGCTCCAGAAAGTTAAACAGATTTGTAAATTACTTCTATTAAAAAATCTTAATCCTTTCAGTACTTATGAGCTTCTGAAGTTAAGGTTGTTCTTTTCTGTCTAAGTGCTCTCTGAGCACACGTGTCTCGGAAAACGCCCAGTTTAGAAGAGATTTGCTATGGGGATTTGCTTCTAAACTGGGCGGTTCCCGAGACACGTGTCATCAGAGAGCACTTAGACAGAAAAGAAAAACCTTAACTTCAGAAGCTCATAAGTACTGAAAGGATTAAGATTTCCTAATAGAAGTCATTTACAAATCTGTTTAACTTTCTGGAACCAGTTGATATATAAAAAAAAAGTTTTTTCCTGGATAACCCCTTTAACAAAGAAATAGAGGTGTAACATAAAGTTAATGTAAAGTCTGTACTTTTTGTATTGTTTGTCTCCTCATATGGGGAGGAGAGACCTCTTAGGCTCCCTCGGCCCAGGTTTGGACTCTCTGTACACCCTATTGTTACGATTTTGCCTTATTATTTATTAGCTGAGTACCCTGCAGGTTTGCATGCCACCCAGCTTTCCCAGTCTCCAGAAGGCACAGCAGTGCTATACCCCTCCCCCCTCCTTCCCCCTCTTCTCTCAGCCCACAATAAATCTTCACTTCCCCGCCCCCCCCCCCCTCCCCTCTCCCTGCCACCGCACTTAAAGGACATCTGCAGTGGTACAAACACTTAACCCCTATCCTCAAGATAGGGGATAAGTGTTTGATCGCGGGGGGTCCGAACGCTGGGGCCCCCGGCGATCTCCTATACGGGGCCGCGGCTCTCCCGTGCAGGGGGCGTGCCAGCCGCAGCATGACGTTGCGGTCGGCACGCCTCTTCCATACATCTCTATGGGAGAGGCGGGGAGGCAGTATTCGTGCCTCCCCGTCTCCCCCATAGAACTATATGGGGATGGGGAGGAGACGGGGCGTCACCGTCGACCTCTAGGTCGACGCTACGTCACCATGGGCGCTAATGCCGGCGGCCCGTTAGGGAGATCGAGGGGGGTCCCAGCGGTCGGACCCCCCGCATTCAAAGACTTATCCCCTATCCTGTGGATAGGGGATAAGTGTAATTCCGCTGCAGTTGTCCTTTAGCATTCTCTGCACCTGCCTGGGGGACAGTTAAATCATACTTTACCATGACATTGATCTGGTGGCAGGACATTTAAAGTGTACCTGTCATCAACAAAAACTTTTTATATAATGAAGATAATACCATTATATGTGTAATATACATTGGTTAAAAAAAGTGTATATTTTAGTCCCCGCAGCTATTGCCTGTGTGTCTCTATGAGGAGTCCAAATACAGGAAGTGAGGAGGACATGCATGGCTCTGTACACTGAGGCTTTATGACATGCCCGCAGCTCACACATGAGGATGATTGACAAGCCAGGAGCCTGTACAGAGCCCTCCTTTTCCTGCCCTCAGTTCCTGTATTTGGACTCCTAACAGGCAATAGCTGCAGGGACAAATATACGCATTTAGGGTGCGTTCCCACAGGGCGTATACGCAGCGTATTTGACGCTGCGCAAAATTTATGGCAGCAGCGGGAAATACGCTGCGTATCCCTTGGTCACTATACACACAGGGCTTTCCGGCGGCAGCCCTATGTGTGTAGTGAGTTTTGGAGGCGGAGCTGCGCGTCACAGACACACTGGCACATGGCTCCGCCTCCGAAACTCACTACACACATAGGGCTGCCGCCGGAAAGCCCTGTGTGTATAGTGACCAAGGGATACGCAGCGTATTTCCCGCTGCTGCCATAAATTTTGCGCAGCGTCAAATACGCTGCATATACGCCCTGTGGGAATGCACCCTTATACACGATAGATAAAATTGACACATGAGCGTTGGTTTAACCCATAGAATAAAGGGTACTGTAGCTTTTATCCTCAAGTTATATTGTGGTCCATTAATTGTAATGATTGGAACTTCTATCTACACAGCCCAAAGCTATTGAAGATCCCATTTACTACAGCGTAACATTTTTTTTCAATAACGTTTATTATAATACATAAAACCAATAAGATTTAAAAAAAAAAAAAAATAACAAAAACAAATAAAAAAAAAAAAAAAACATGAAAAAGCAGCACAGAATTATACTCCAGTAGTGAAGGAATATGTCAACAACTACACAACCCATCCTGTGTAAACAAAATGGATCTAGTTTCCAGGAATTTTGGCAATAGTGGCTTTCAGAAGTCTATACAAAACAAGTGCGTATCCACTTTAAAGGGGTACTCCGGTGCTTAAACATCTTATCCCCTATCCAAAGGATAGGGGATAAAATGCCTGATCGCGGGAGTCCCACAGCTGGGGACCCCCGGGATCATGTACGCGGCACCCCTTTTGTAATCAGACCCGGAGCGTGTTCGCTCCGGGTCTGATTATGGTCGACCGCAGGGTGGGCGGCGTGTGATGTCACGCCTCCGCCCCCCGTGTGACATCACGTCATGCTCCACCCCTCAATGCAAGCCTACGGGAGGGGGCGTGATAGCTATCACGCCCCCTCCCGTAGGCTTGCATTGAGGGGCGGAGCGTGACGTCACACGGGGGCGGAGGCGTGACGTCACACGCCGCCGGCCCTGCGGTCGCCGGTAATCAGTCCCATAGCGAACACACTCCGGGTCTGATTACAAACGTGGTGCCGCGTGCAAGATCCCGGGGGTCCCCAGCGGTGGGACTCCCGCAATCAGGCATCTTGCCCCCTGGTGACAAGTGACTGGCTCAGAGGTCTCCAAAAAGGAGGGCCCATTATTATGTCAGAACAGAGGCCCACAGGGAATCTAGTACATAAGTGGGACAGCCTGACCCTGCACTGAATACAAATCATATATAAAACCACAAAAAAAAAACTTAAAAGTCTTTTTGCAATTTCATGAGCCTATTTTGCGGCATGCTGTACTTCGGCGCCAAAAAAAAAAACAGAAATCCAACATCTCCTCAGGAAAGCCCAAATACCTGACAAAATTGATCTGTATTGGGATTTTTAAAATGCAGTTTTTTTGGTGTACAAAATGGTGCACAATTGGTGCAAAATAATCACTTTGAAACTGCTGAAAAATGCTAATTTCATAACAGCGTGCACCAAAAAAATCAAGCTTCAGGGATCAGAACGAGACTTTTTATTTAACCTTGCTCCTCTAGTTATATGTTTTATGATCTGTTTTTTTTTTTTTGTCTGCTATTGGGGTAAGATAAAAATTGGTGGGGCAAAAAAAAAATGTGTGGACCTTGGGGGAGTTTTATCAAAACCTTCTTCTGCATTCTGGGGCCCAACACATCAGACTGCACTTAGCTTCTCGCCGGATGCAAAGATGTCCCTCCTCGGCCAGTGATAAGCTGAGCGGCAGTAGTGTCATGTAAAGGGTCCGGGCCCACCCTTCTTCCTGGTGCCTGGACCGGTTACATTGTTATGGATAATAAAAGTAAAATGAAGATCATTCTTCTAAAATGAAGATAAAAATCCTGTATTACATCCTGTGTGACCATCCTCTTTTAGCACAGAGATAATATGATGCAATGCTTATGTAAATAGCTAACCAATTAGAATGCTTATACAATGTGTTACGCCCTACGGAAGGATATACCTTTGTGTGTACACTATACAATAAATCAGAGAAATGCTTTGAGCCAATGAGAGAGTCAGCGTGTTTTCTCCGTGCACGTATTTATCTAATTTGGAGCAGGACATCAACCTAGAGCAGTCACTTGGAACGTATCCAAAACAACATGACACTACTGCCGCTCAGCCTATGACCTGCCAAGGCGGGGGGGCATCTTTGCAGCCGGCGATAAGCTCAGCACAGTCTGACGTGTTGGGCCCCGGAATGCAGAAGAAGGCCGGAGCCCCGAAGACTGGAGAGCACTACAGTGCAATGCTCTGCAGTCTACACATACCCGCAATGTATAGCAGCGTGTGTAGTGTACATTCCTATGTTAATGGAAGCGGGCGGGATTGAACAAACATTTTAGCATTGAGGGGCGGAGCGTGACGTCACACGGGGGCGGAGGCGTGACGTCACACCCCGCCGACTCTGCGGTCGCCACGCTCCGGGCACTGATGACAAACGGGGTGCCGCGTGCAAGATCCCGGGGGTCCCCAGCTGCGGGATTCCCGCGATCAGGCATCTTATCCCCTATCCTTTGGATAGGGGATAAGATGTTTAAGCACCGGAGTACCCCTTTAATCACGTTATAATCTTTATCATTGTACACACAGGATGTATCATGGATAGGATCTGTCTGGTTATTAATGAATCACCCCATAAGAAATTGCCCCTGGTTATTATGTCAGAACAGAGGCCCACAGGGAATCTAGTACACAGGTAGGACAGCCTGACCCTGCACTGAATACAAATCATATATAAAACCACAAAAAAAAAAAAAAAAAATTGTCTTTTTGCAATTTCCGCCCCTCAAACAATGTTGAACAAACATTTTAGTGGAGCAAACACCCTACGGGAGTTGAAATTTTGCAACATCTGGATGGCCTAGATTTGAGACCACTGGCCTAGACAATACCATTCAGTACATCATTTTATTAAAGCGCCATAAAGAAATTGAATACTATACATTGTCATATAATAGTGCCATTGAGAACAATAATACTAATACTTTACACGGTCATATAATAGTGCCATTGAGAACAATAATACTAATACTTTACACGGTCATATAATAGTGCCATTGATAACCATAATAATATAACTACACACAGTCAGTAAACAATGCCATAGAGGGCCTAAGGAACAATAATAATATTAGTACTATACATGGTCATTCAATAATGTCATAGAGGGCCTAAATAATAATAATAATAATACTATGTGCTGACATATTATAGTGCCACAGAATGCCCAAATAAGAATAATACTAGATATTTTTATATAATAGTGCCATAAAGGGCCTAAATAATACTACTACACATTGTCATATAATAGTGCCAGAGTGTACCTGAATAGTAGTATAATAATTCATCATATAAACAGGGTACAGATCATAGACAATTCTCAAATAACAAGGATCTACAGTACCCGAATAATTGAGTTCTGTCATGTCTACATTAGACCACAAGAAGCACTAGAAAGAACATTTGTGACTGACCACAAGGGAGGATGTTTACAGCCGGAAGTGCATGGGGGCCTGAGGTGAAAGACGTTCTTATTGTGTCTGAAACAAAAGAATGTATGAGGGCGAAAGGAAGGGAGAGTCCACCAGTTACAATTATATATAATCATATCGGGGGAGATTTATGAAAACCCGTCCAGAGGAAAAGTTGCTGAGTTGCCCATAGCAACCAATCAGATCGCTGCTTTCACTTTTGAAAAGGCCTCTGAGAAATGAAAGAAGCGATCTGATTGGTTGCTATGGACAACTCAGCAACTTCTACTCTGGACGGGTTTTCATAACTCTCCCCCGATATGATTATATATAATTGTAACTGATGGACTCTCCCTTCCTTTCGCCCTCATAAATTCTTTTGTGATTGTACCGCCTCGGTTTTCTTTTAGTAAAAAAATAAAAAAAAGCTCTAATAATGATAACATAAGGATTTATGAGGGAGAAAGAGACAAAAAGGGATTCTAGAGGAGAGAGGATCCTGATCACAAGAGCTTACAATCTATGAGGAGGAGACAAGAGGAGTGAGGATCCTGATCACAAGAGCTTACAATCTATGAGGAGGAGACAAGAGGAGTGAGGATCCTGATCACAAGAGCTTACAATCTATGAGGAGGAGACAAGAGGAGTGAGGATCCTGATCACAAGACCTTACAATCTATGAGGAGGAGACAAGAGGAGTGAGGATCCTGATCACAAGAGCTTACAATCTATGAGGAGGAGACAAGAGGAGTGAGGATCCTGATCACAAGAGCTTACAATCTATGAGGAGGAGGAGACAAGAGGAGAGAGGATCCTGATCACAAGAGTTTACAATCTATGAGGAGGAGTGAGGACCCTGATCATAAGAGCTTACAATCTATGAGGAGGAGACAAGAGGAGTGAGGACCCTGATCACAAGAGCTTACAATCTATGAGGAGGAGACAGGAGGAGTGAGGATCCTGATCACAAGAGCTTACAATCTATGAGGAGGAGGAGACAAGAGGAGTGAGGATCCTGATCACAAGAGCTTACAATCTATGAGGAGGAGGAGACAAGAGGAGAGAGGATCCTGATCACAAGAGCTTACAATCTATGAGGAGACAAGAGGAGTGAGGAGCCTGATCACAAGAGCTTACAATCTATGAGGAGGAGACAAGAGGAGTGAGGATCCTGATCACAAGAGCTTACAATCTATGAGGAGGAGACAAGAGGAGTGAGGATCCTGATCACAAGAGCTTACAATCTATGAGGAGGAGGAGACAAGAGGAGAGAGGATCCTGATCACAAGAGCTTACAATCTATGAGGAGGAGGAGACAAGAGGAGTGAGGATCCTGATCACAAGAGCTTACAATCTATGAGGAGGAGACAAGAGGAGTGAGGATCCTGATCACAAGAGCTTACAATCTATGAGGAGGAGGAGACAAGAGGAGAGAGGATCCTGATCACAAGAGTTTACAATCTATGAGGAGGAGTGAGGACCCTGATCATAAGAGCTTACAATCTATGAGGAGGAGACAAGAGGAGTGAGGACCCTGATCACAAGAGCTTACAATCTATGAGGAGGAGACAGGAGGAGTGAGGATCCTGATCACAAGAGCTTACAATCTATGAGGAGGAGGAGACAAGAGGAGTGAGGATCCTGATCACAAGAGCTTACAATCTATGAGGAGGAGGAGACAAGAGGAGAGAGGATCCTGATCACAAGAGCTTACAATCTATGAGGAGACAAGAGGAGTGAGGAGCCTGATCACAAGAGCTTACAATCTATGAGGAGGAGACAAGAGGAGTGAGGATCCTGATCACAAGAGCTTACAATCTATGAGGAGGAGACAAGAGGAGTGAGGATCCTGATCACAAGAGCTTACAATCTATGAGGAGGAGGAGACAAGAGGAGAGAGGATCCTGATCACAAGAGCTTACAATCTATGAGGAGGAGGGGACAAGAGGAGTGAGGATCCTGATCACAAGAGCTTACAATCTATGAGGAGGAGACAAGAGGAGAGAGGATCCTGATCACAAGAGCTTACAATCTATGAGGAGGAGACAAGAGGAGTGAGGACTCTGATCACAAGAGCTTACAATCTATGAGGAGGAGACAAGAGGAGTGAGGAGCCTGATCACAAGAGCTTACAATCTATGAGGAGGAGGAGACAAGAGGAGTGAGGATCCTGATCACAACAGCTTACAATCTATGAGGAGACAAGAGGAGTGAGGATCCCGATCACAAGAGCTTACAATCTATGAGGAGACAAGAGGAGTGAGGATCCTGATCACAAGAGCTTACAATCTATGAGGAGGAGACAAGAGGAGTGAGGATCCTGATCACAAGACCTTATAATCTATGAGGAGGAGACGAGGAGTGAGGAGCCTGATCACAAGAGTTTATAATCTATGAGGAGGAGACAAGAGGAGTGAGGAGCCTGATCACAGGAGCTTACAATCTATGAGGAGGAGACAAGAGGAGTGAGGACCCTGATCACAAGACCTTACAATCTATGAGGAGGAGACAAGTGGAGTGAGGATCCTAATCACAAGAGCTTACAATCTATGAGGAGGAGACAAGAGGAGTGAGGATCCCGATCACAAGAGCTTACAATCTATGAGGAGGAGGAGACAAGAGGAGTGAGGATCCTGATCACAAGACCTTACAATCTATGAGAAGGAGACAAGAGGAGTGAGGAGCCTGATCACAAGACCTTACAATCTATGAGAAGGGGACAAGAGGAGTGAGGATCCTGATCACAAGAGCTTACAATCTTTGAGGAGGAGACAAGAGGAGTGAGGACCCTGATCACAAGAGCTTACAATCTATGAGGAGGAGACAAGAGGAGAGAGGATCCTGATCACAAGAGCTTACATTCTATGAGGAGGAGACAAGAGGAGTGAGGACCCTGATCACAAGAGCTTACAATCTATGAGGAGGAGACAAGAGGAGTGAGGAGCCTGATCACAAGAGCTTACAATCTATGAGGAGGAGGAGACAAGAGGAGTGAGGATCCTGATCACAACAGCTTACAATCTATGAGGAGACAAGAGGAGTGAGGATCCCGATCACAAGAGCTTACAATCTATGAGGAGACAAGAGGAGTGAGGATCCTGATCACAAGAGCTTACAATCTATGAGGAGGAGGAGACAAGAGGAGTGAGGATCCTGATCACAAGACCTTACAATCTATGAGAAGGAGACAAGAGGAGTGAGGAGCCTGATCACAAGACCTTACAATCTATGAGGAGGGGACAAGAGGAGTGAGGATCCTGATCACAAGAGCTTACAATCTTTGAGGAGGAGACAAGAGGAGTGAGGACCCTGATCACAAGAGCTTACAATCTATGAGGAGGAGACAAGAGGAGAGAGGATCCTGATCACAAGAGCTTACATTCTATGAGGAGGAGACAAGAGGAGTGAGGACCCTGATCACAAGAGCTTACAATCTATGAGGAGGAGACAAGAGGAGTGAGGAGCCTGATCACAAGAGCTTACAATCTATGAGGAGGAGGAGACAAGAGGAGTGAGGATCCTGATCACAACAGCTTACAATCTATGAGGAGACAAGAGGAGTGAGGATCCCGATCACAAGAGCTTACAATCTATGAGGAGACAAGAGGAGTGAGGATCCTGATCACAAGAGCTTACAATCTATGAGGAGGAGGAGACAAGAGGAGTGAGGATCCTGATCACAAGACCTTACAATCTATGAGAAGGAGACAAGAGGAGTGAGGAGCCTGATCACAAGACCTTACAATCTATGAGGAGGAGACAAGAGGAGTGAGGATCCTGATCACAAGAGCTTACAATCTTTGAGGAGGAGACAAGAGGAGTGAGGATCCTGATCACAAGAGCTTACAATCTATGAGGAGGAGACAAGAGGAGTGAGGATCCTGATCACAAGACCTTACAATCTATGAGGAGGAGACAAGAGGAGTGAGGAGCCTGATCACAAGAGCTTACAATCTATGAGGAGGAGACAAGAGGAGTGAGGAGCCTGATCACAAGAGCTTACAATCTATGAGGAAATAGGGGGTACAAGAGGAGCGAGTGTAACAACAATTTAACCCCAACGGGGTTAACAAGACCTCTGTATGTAATGTGTCTAAACTAAAACATAACTTTTATTAATTTAATTAACCAAATAATATAGTGAATGGTGAGAATCACACTATTTAAAAACACAGCCCCCTTGTGTGTATCCAAAGATTCAGGTTAGAGAAGAACCACTGGTGACCTCAATATAGTGTGAGAGCACTTTCATAGGTGTTTATGTACACCATTAATACACCATTATATCAGATATAGCGTGACAACTGATGTCTTCCATTTATAATGTGCTCTCATATGAACTATAGAGGTATTCCAATAGCCTGCTGTGCACCGCAGGCCACAAGACCAGTGTTTTAATACCTATTATTATTACATTTTATAGAGGACACTTGGGGGTTGCAAATTAAAATATAATACTGTCACACCCCGACATGTTTTGCCACCAAGTGGCTTTATCAAGGAGGAAAACTCTCAGTTGTCCTCCTTGATAAAGCCACTTGGTGGCGAAACATGTCGGGGTGTGACAGTATTATATTTTAATTTGCAACCCCCAAGTGTCCTCTATAAAATGTAATAATACAGTGCATAGTGAAAGTATTCGGCCCCCTTGAACTTTTTCACCTTTTGCCACATTTCAGGCTTCAAACATAAAGATAAAAAACTGTAATTTTTTGTGAAGAATCAACAACAAGTGGGACACAATCATGAAGTGGAACGAAATTTATTGGATATTTCAAACTTTTTTAACAAATGAAAAACTGAAAAATTGGGCGTGCAAAATTATTATTAAGTTAATACTTTGTAGCGCCACCTTTTGCTGCGATTACAGCTGTAAGTCGCTTGGGGTATGTCTCTATCAGTTTTGCACATCGAGAGACTGAAATTTTTGCCCATTCCTCCTTGCTCCTCCAGCTGGAGCTCAGTGAGGTTGGATGGAGAGCGTTTGTGAACAGCTGGAGCTCAGTGAGGTTGGATGGAGAGCGTTTGTGAACAGCTGGAGCTCAGTGAGGTTGGATGGAGAGCGTTTGTGAACAGCTGGAGCTCAGTGAGGTTGGATGGAGAGTGTTTGTGAACAGCTGGAGCTCAGTGAGGTTGGATGGAGAGCGTTTGTGAACAGCTGGAGCTCAGTGAGGTTGGATGGAGAGTGTTTGTGAACAGCTGGAGCTCAGTGAGGTTGGATGGAGAGCGTTTGTGAACAGCTGGAGCTCAGTGAGGTTGGATGGAGAGTGTTTGTGAACAGCTGGAGCTCAGTGAGGTTGGATGGAGAGCGTTTGTGAACAGCTGGAGCTCAGTGAGGTTGGATGGAGAGCGTTTGTGAACAGCTCGAGCTCAGTGAGGTTGGATGGAGAGTGTTTGTGAACAGCAGTTTTCAGTTCTTTCCACAGATTCTTAATTGGATTCAGGTCTGGACTTTGACTTGGCCATTCTAACACCTGGATATGTTTATTTGTGGTCCATTCCATTTTAGATTTTGCTTTATGTTTTTGATCATTGTCTTGTTGGAAGACAAATCTCCGTCCCAGTCTCAGGTCTTTTTTCCAGACTCCATCAGGTTTTCTTCCAGAATGGTCCTGTATTTGGCTCCATCCATCTTCCCATCAATTTTAACCATCTTCCCTGTCCCTGCTGAAGAAAAACCCAAACCATGATGCTGCCACCACCATGTTTGACAGTGGGGACCGTGTGTTCAGGTTGATGAGCTGTGTTGCTTTTACGCCAAACATAACATTTTGCATGGTTGCCAAAAATTTCAATTTTGGTTTCATCTGACCAGAGCATCTTCTTCCACATGTTTTTTGTGTCTCCCAGGTGGCTTGTGGCAAACTTTAAACAATACTTTTTATGGATATCGTTAAGAAATGGCTTTCTTCTTGCCACTCTTCCATAAAGGCCCGATTTGTGCAGTATACGACTGATTGTTGTCCTATGGACAGAGTCTCCCACCTCAGCTGTAGATCTCTGCAGTTCATCCAGAGTGACCATGGGCCTCTTGGCTGCATCTCTGATCAGTCTTCTCCTTGTATGAGCTGAAAGTTTAGAGGGACGGCCAGGTCTTTGTAGATTTGCAGTGGTCTGATACTCCTTCCATTTCAATATTATTGCTTGCACAGTGCTCCTTGGGATGTTTAAAGCTTGGGAAATCTTTTTGTATCCAAATCCGGCTTTAAACTTCTCCACAACAGTATCTCGGACCTGCCTGGTGTGTTTTTGTTCATGATGCTCTCTGCGCTTTAAACTGACCTCTGAGGCCATCACAGTGCAGGTGCATTTATACGGAGACTTGATTACACACAGGTGGATTCTATTTATCATTATTAGTCATTTAGGTCAACATTGGATCATTCAGAGATCCTCACTGAACTTCTGGAGAGAGTTTGCTGCACTGAAAGTAAAGGGGCTGAATAATTTTGCACGCCCAATTTATCAGTTTTTTTATTTGTTAACAAAGTTTGAAATATCCAATAAATTTTGTTCCACTTCATGATTGTGTCCCACTTGTTGTTGATTCTTCACAAAAAATTACAGTTTTATATCTTTATGTTTGAAGCCTGAAATGTGGCAAAAGGTTGAAAAGTTCAAGAGGGCCGAATACTTTCACTATGCACTGTAGGTATTAAAACACTGGTCTTGTGGCCTGCGGTGCACAGCAGGCTATTGGAATACCTCTATAGTTCATATGAGAGCACATTATAAATGGAATACATCAGTTGTCACGCTATATCTGATATAATGGTGTATTAATGGTGTACATAAACACTTATGAAAGTGCTCTCACACTATATTGAGGTCATCAGTGGTTCTTCTCTAACCTGAATCTTTGGATACACACAAGGGGGCTGTGTTTTTAAATAGTGTGATTCTCACCATTCACTATATTATTTAGTTGATTAAATTAATAAAAGTTATGTTTTAGTTTAGACACATTATATACAGAGGTCTTGTTAACCCCGTTGGGGGTAAATTGTTGTTACGGTCTGATACCTCTTTATGTGTTTTGAGGCCAGTTTATAGTAGAATTTTCAAGAGGAGTGAGGACCCTGAGCTTACAATCTAAGAGGAAAAGGCATTGAAGCAAGCGGAGTATTGATCCTCTATCTTGAAGGTAGAAAGTTAGAAGCCTGGACACTGGACAGAAATAAATCAAGATGATCATATTAGATAGAATTATTGCAAAGTTCAGTTAGTGGTAAGGTTGGGTTCACACTACGGTTTGTATTTACGGTTCCCGTATACGGCTGGGAGGGGGGGGGGGGCTTAATTGCGGCGCCCGCACTCAGTCGTATTCGGGAACCGTATTTAATGCATGTCTATGAGCCGACCGGAGTGAGCCTCCGGTCATCTGCGTTTTCGGCCGTATGCGGTTTCCCGACAGTAGGCAAAAAACGCGGTCGACCACGTTTTTGCCTGCGGTCGGGAAACCGCATACGGCCGAAAACGCACCCGACCAGAGGCTGCGGTTCATTCCGGTCGGCTCATAGACATGCATTAAATACGGTTTCCGTATACGGCTGAGTGCGGGCGCCGCGATTAAGCCCCATCCCCCCTACTCCCAGCCGTATACGGGAACCGTAAATACAAACCGTAGTGTGAACCCAGCCTGAAACTTCCTCCAGGCTTCACCATAACATCCTCCCTCACCTTTGTTCCTGTGAATAGTAAAGTTTTATGGTCATTGCCATTCATAGAGAGATTCCTACATATCATACGTTGTCAGTCTCCGCAGAGTTCAAACTGCAGCTCATAAAGTGCAAACAAATGACATTGATAAGGAGATGCAACAATGTCTCATATTATGCTATGTTAAGAGCTGATATATGTGTGACAAGCTTCCATATTGGTTTAAAGGGGTTATTCATCTCTAGAATGGCACAGGGCGGTAATACCTTGCACAGCTGCTACAAATAGGGCAGGGGCTGCAGATATGAACCATAGGGAGTACTTTGGGGCTTCTACCACTTTGAGAATCTAGGTGGCATCCACCATCTACCCTTCCTCTGGGCAAAATGGGTCTCGTGTCACTTGTGTGCTTAACTCGACGCAGTCTTCCACTTGGTTGCAGACTTTGCAGAGTAGACGGAGTCTGCAATAGCAATGATTTTAATAAATCATAGTGTTAATTTATGTCACCATGAAATTATTTTAGTGCTTGTCTTGGCTTGCAAAAAGTCCTTGGAGGCTGAAAGTCTTCTAATTTTTATGGTGATATTAATAAACTTGACGCTTTGCTGAAATACCTGGCATGTTCAGTTCTGTCTATTCCACCTGCCCTCCTCAGTTCTTCTGATCCTTGCAGTCAATATTTTATGTCTAGAACTGTCTTCAACCCTATCCAGGAGAGGTGGCCATGCAAGTCACTTGCTCGGCTGCCTCTGTCCCTCTTGTATATGTCAGTAGAAAGGGTGCAAAGAGACAACTTCTCTTTTATGTAACTCTAATGTGGGGGCCTCCCATCACATTTTTCGATATGAGTTTTCACGTATTTTACCCTTGACCAGGAATTGATTTCTAGATTCTCTGTTGGTGAATGAGATTGTATTGTCCTTTTTGGAATCACAAAAAGTAGGAACACTGGAGGCCGTAAAGCTTGTCAGGTCACGGTCAGGCAACAGAGGAGCGGGGAGGCGGAAGATGGAACGGGGGAGTCAGGCATTGGGCCACAGCCGTATCGCACCTTGTGGTGCTTCGTCAGGCCCCTGCGACCAAGGTCGCAGGGGACTGACGAAGCACCACAAGGTGCGATACGGCTGTGGCCCGACGCCTGATTTCCCCCCCTTGTTCCATCTTCTGCCTCACCTTGATCGCAGGGGCCTGACGAATACGGCTATACGTGCAATACGGCTGTGGCCCAACTCCTGATTTCCCCCCCCCCCCACCCCCCTTGTCCCATCTTCTGCTTCACCTTGGTCGCAGGGGCCTGACGAAGCACCACAAGGTGTGATACGGCTGTGGCCCAACGCCTGACTCCCCGCGTTCCATCTTCCACCTCCCCGCTTCTCTGTTGCCTGACCGGGAACTGACAAGCTTTACGGTCTCCAGTGTACTGGGTGAGTTGCTCCGCTGCATTCTTTTTGTGATTCCATTGTGCTCTGTATCGTATGGCATGTAGCACCACTCGTAGGAGAATTTTGACTGCAAACACTGGTTTTACTACTGAAGGTATCATCTACTAGGTTTAAAGGGGCAGTGCCGGATTTTTTTCTTTCTTCTGTGATTGTATTGTCCTTTTTGTTCTTTGTTTTCTGGGTGCCAAAATTCAGTAAAAATTCTAACTACAACTACCCTTCTGACCTTCCATGAGTTCATGCCAGTTCATGTTTTAATATAGGTAGACCACTCTGTCAGTGTCATCTTTCTCTCTTTTTTTTAATCAGGAATCAGTGCCGCCCCCCATGTGCCGTGTCTGGTATTACAGTAGTCTTTTGAACAAGGCTAAGCCTCAGTGCCAGACACGGCCTTTAGACTATAGCTGATGGGGGATATGTATTTCTAATGTTATACTACCCTTGTAATAACTGGGTGCTGGGCGGACAAATGAAGTGATTGCCGGACAACTTGCACCAACCGTACAGGAAGGAAACAACAGAACATATTCATACAGCTAGAATCCATGCTCCTTTGGATGCATAACATTTTAAATTTTGCATTAAAACTATCCTCCATTGACTTCAATAGGAAATTCCACACCACACCGAAAAATCAACATGGTTTTCAAAAACCAAATCCCAAATTTTCAGTGCAACATGATGTCACTTTCTAAGCATTCAACATGGATTTCTCCTTGTAAAATCAACACAAACTTTCAAATTGGAATTAATATCTGCATGTAAATCTCCATCACAATCTGCAAAGATTGTAAAGAAGAATTTTCCGCCTCAAAATGCTGTGTGAACATCTTCTCAGCCCCTGTTCACATATATGTTGTGGCTTGTATTTTTAATGGAAACCATAGTACAGGGGTCCATACAACACCACCATTGTATGACAGACAACAATGACATATAACAGGGTCTGTCTGTTTCTGACAAATGTTTCTAACAACTTGACAGAGAGAATAGGGCTGCATCCAGTATTATTTTTCCCATAAAACACTACGGAATCTGCAACTGGTACTCCGATGGATGTGAACAGGTCCTTACAGTATCAAACATTTGAAATTGCCTACAGATGAATGGAACTGGACGAATGGAGGATCCTAGGGGGTGGAGTCCACTGGGCATTTGCTCCTTGAACAGTTCCTATAATCTAGGCCTAAATGGTAACAATGTAATAACTGTTACGCCGAGCGCTCCGGGTCCCTGCTCCTCCCCGGAGCGCTCGCGGCGTTCCTCTCTCTGCAGCGCCCCGGTCAGACCAGCTGACCGGGAGCGCTGCACTGACATTGCCGGCGGGGATGCGATTCGCATAGCGGGACGCGCCCGCTCGCGAATCGCATCCCAAGTCACTCACCTGTCCCGGTCCCCGCCTGTCACGTCCTGGCGCGCGCGGCTCCGCTCCTTAGGGCGCGCGCGCGCCAGCTCTCTAAGATTTAAAGGGCCAGTGCACCAATGATTGGTGCCTGGCCCAATCAGCCTAATTAGCTTCCACCTGCTCCCTGTCCATATTACCTCACTTCCCCTGCACTTCCTTGCCGATCTTGTTGCCTTGTGCCAGTGAAAGCGTTTAGTGTTGTCCAAAGCCTGTGTTCCAGATCTCCTGCTATCCTCATTGACTACGAACCTTGCCGCCTGCCCCGACCTTCTGCTACGTCTGACCTTGCCTCTGCCTAGTCCTTCTGTCCCACGCCTTCTCAGCAGTCAGCGAGGTTGAGCCGTTGCCAGTGGATACTACCTGGTTGCTACCGGTTTTCACCAGAGCCCGCCGCAAAGCGGGATGGTCTTGCTGCGGGCTCTGGTGAAAACCAGTAGCAACCCTAGAACCGGTCCACCGACACGGTCCACGCCAATCCCTTGCTGACACAGAGGATCCACATCCAGCTATCCGAATCCTAACAATAACAAGCCATATATAAGTTGAAGTGATAAAAAGAAAAGTGCAGTGTCCAATATCCATTATCCTCTAATACTTCTTCTGATTTTTGTGCACATACAGGGTTCGGGAAACTTCCAGCTCCTATCAATGTCACCATGGATTCCTTCAACTTTAAGAATACTTTGCGTTGGACACAACCAGCTGATCTAGAGGGTGACGTGATATACATTGTGGAATATAAAATGTAGGTAACATTGCAGCTTTAAGTGTCTACGTCTAATATATTGAAAATATTTATAAAACACACATATTATAACATACATAGTACATGGAATGTGGCTGGCAGTATATACATATGAGGAAATACAAGATATGGAGGAGGTCAGTATAGTGAATGTACAGGGAGCTCTACATCATAGAAGAATAGTGGGGGCTCTACATCATAGAAGAATAGTGGGGGCTGTACATCATAGAAGAATAGTGGGGGCTCTACATCATAGAAGAATAGTGGGGGCTCTACATCATAGAAGAATAGTGGGGGCTCTACATCATAGAAGAATAATGGGAGCTCTACATCATAGAAGAATAGTGGGGGCTCTACATCATAGAAGAATAGTGGGGGCTCTACATCATAGAAGAATAGTGGGAGCTTTACATCATAGAAGAATATAGGGGGCTCTACATCATAGAAGAATAGTGGGGGCTCTACATCATAGAAGAATAGTGGGGGCTCTACATCATAGAAGAATAGTGGGGGCTCTACATCATAGAAGAATATAGGGGGCTCTACATCATAGAAGAATAGTAGGGGCTCTACATCATAGAAGAATAGTGGGGGCTCTACATCATAGAAGAATAGTGGGGGCTCTACATCATAGAAGAATAGTGGGGGCTCTACATCATAGAAGAATAGTGGGAGCTTTACATCATAGAAGAATAGTGGGGGCTCTACATCATAGAAGAATAGTGGGGGCTCTACATCATAGAAGAATAGTGGGGGCTCTACATCATAGAAGAATATAGGGGGCTCTACATCATAGAAGAATAGTGGGAGCTTTACATCATAGAAGAATAGTGGGGGCTCTACATCATAGAAGAATAGTGGGGGCTCTACATCGTAGAAGAATAGTGGGAGCTCTACATCATAGAAGAATATAGGGGGCTCTACATCATAGAAGAATAGTGGAGGCTCTACATCATAGAAGAATAGTGGGAGCTTTACATCATAGAAGAATAGTGGGGGCTCTACATCATAGAAGAATAGTGGGGGCTCTACATCATAGAAGAATATAGGGGGCTCTACATCATAGAAGAATAGTGGGAGCTTTACATCATAGAAGAATAGTGGGGGCTCTACATCATAGAAGAATAGTGGGGGCTCTACATCATAGAAGAATAGTGGGGGCTCTACATCATAGAAGAATAGTGGGGGCTCTACATCATAGAAAAATAGTGGGGGCTCTACATCATAGAAGAATAGTGGGGGCTCTACATCATAGAAGAATAGTGGGGGCTCTACGTCATAGAAGAATAGTGGGGGCTCTACGTCATAGAAGAATAGTGGGAGCTCTACATAATAGAAGAATAGTGGGAGCTCTACATCATAGAAGAATAGTGGGGGCTCTACATCATAGAAGAATAGTGGGGGCTCTACATCATAGAGGAATAGTGGGGGCTCTATATCATAGAATAGTGGGGGCTCTACATCATAGAAGAATAGTGGGGGCTCTACATCATAGAAGAATAGTGGGGGCTCTACATCATAGAAGAATAGTGGGGGCTCTACATCATAGAACAATAGTGGGGGCTCTACATCATAATAGAACAGTGGAGGCTCTACATCATAGAAGAATAGTGGGGGCTCTACATCATAGAAGAATAGTGGGAGCTCTACATCATAGAAGAATAGTGGGGGCTCTACATCATAAAAGAATAGTGGGGGCTCTACATCATAGAAGAATAGTGGGGGCTCTACATCATAGAAGAATAGTGGGGGCTCTACATCATAGAAGAATAGTGGGAGCTTTACATCATAGAAGAATAGTGGGGGCTCTACATCATAGAAGAATAGTGGGGGCTCTACATCATAGAAGATAGTGGGGGCTCTACATCATAGAAGAATAGTGGGGGCTCTACATCATAGAAGAATAGTGGGGGCTCTACATCATAGAAGAATAGTGGGGGCTCTACATCATAGAAGAATAGTGGGGGCTCTACGTCATAAAAGAATAGTGGGGGCTCTACGTCATAGAAGAATAGTGGGAGCTCTACATAATAGAAGAATAGTGGGAGCTCTACATCATAGAAGAATAGTGGGGGCTCTACATCATAGAAGAATAGTGGGGGCTCTACATCATAGAGGAATAGTGGGGGCTCTATATCATAGAATAGTGGGGGCTCTACATAATAGAAGAATAGTGGGGGTTCTACATCATAGAAGAATAGTGGGGGCTCTACATCATAGAAGAATAGTGGGGGCTCTACATCATAGAACAATAGTGGGGGCTCTACATCATAATAGAATAGTGGGGGCTCTACATCATAGAACAATAGTGGGGGCTCTACATCATAGAAGAATAGTGGGGGCTCTACATAATAGAAGAATAGTGGGGGTTCTACATCATAGAAGAATAGTGGGGGCTCTACATCATAGAAGAATAGTGGGGGCTCTACATCATAGAAGAATAGTGGGGGCTCTACATCATAGAAGAATAATGGGGGCTCTACCTTAAAGAGATTTTACCAAAGCTGTACCAATAAAGTGGAAGCTTCAATATTGAACGCATATATCTTAAAAACTGGGCCCCAGGCAAAAAACAATGCTGTACTCCTGCCCATCATATTGATATGCCATTACGCAGCTGTGGCTGTCCCCATGCCTTATGACAATATTTAGCTGTGTACCAACTCATGTATTCAGTGGGGGGTTTATTATATCTATTGCAACTATTTTTACTTGTGGCTATGGCTTCAAAATGTCCATGCTACACGTAAGTGGATGCTGGATTTGTTGATGTGTCTTTGTTCTGTTTTGTTCTTGTGACACTGCAGCTGAGTATACACTTTGATTTTCAATATGCCAAGAATATACCAGCTGTAGCCTGAAAACCATTTTTTATTTTATTTTTTATTTTTTGTAAGAGAAGAAAAAAAAATGCTGAGGCAGGATGTTAGCTGGAAGTCAATTGGACAATATTCCAGACCCATATGGCATTTATTAAGGGGGGGGGGGGGCTGGGGTTGTTGTATTTTCACCCTTTTGTGGCTATTTTTGGCTTAGTGGCTGTTTTCTAAATTGCAGCGTGCTCTCGGTATGGTGTTTGGAATATTACGATGGCTTATTCTACTGTATTCAATATAATGGTTCTATCTTAATTTTTTTTATTTTTGCCCCAGTTTATGGCACATAATGTGAATGTGTACTTGTGTTTATTTTAGAGATATCCCATCTAACAGGGTTGCCTATAAGAGAATATGTATCACTCACGAGCAACAGTGTCATTCTTCTGTCATCACGTACCGCTCTTATGTGCGAGTGAAAGCGCGGAAATATTCCGATGAATCTGACTGGGTGACAATACACTTTGACCCCTATGAAGAAAGTAAGTAACTTCCTAATTATCACAAATGTACAACTGAAATAGCATGGTACCGTGTTAGCTGCAATAAATAAATAAATATAATATATATATACAATAAATATATATATATATATATTATATGGGATAACTAACTGTATCAGTGGGGGTCTGAACTCTGAGCTCCACAAGTATCATTCTTTAAATATATATATATATATATATATATATATAGAGCAACAGGAGAATATAGCAGCACACTGCTAGCACAAAGATATAGATGAAACATGAGTATATAGATAAAGCATGAGTATATAGATAGAACATGAAAAGCTATACAGCTGTAGTGCAATAAATGAGAATATGAAACTATGAAATTATGAGGTACTTAGCTTGCAAATTTGGCGCCAAATAGCGTGGACCGTCCCACCACGGTAAGGTGACCTCATTCTGGGACAGACCCTACACTATGAATATGTCTCTGTGTGAACAGTACAACATGCATTGCAAGGTCTGAAACATCCAAGGCACCTTATATAGCCCTAATAGAGGTGGGTCGGGTGCAGGAGCCAACATGGAGGTAGCCACTCCCCCATATGTGTAATACAACCAAAGAATAAGTTGGCCAGCACTATTAATTCCAAACTATTGTAAAAACCTGGCTTGCAGGAGCAGGCTGCTGGGCTAAATATACAGCAACAGGAGAATACAGCAGCACACTGCTGTGTTCTACAATTTGGCGCCAAATTTGCAAGCTAAGTACCTCATAATTTCATAGTTTCATATCTTCATTTATTGCATTACAGCTGTATAGCTTTTCATGTTCTATCTATATACTCATGTTTTATCTATTTACTCATGTTTTATCTATATCTTTGTGCTAGCAGTGTGCTGCTGTATTCTCCTGTTGCTGTATATTTAGCCCAGCAGCCTGCACCTGCAAGCCAGGTTTTTACAATAGTTTGGAATTAATAGTGCTGGCCAACTTATTCTTTGGATATATATATAAATATATATATATATATATATATATATATATATATATATTTAAATAATGATACTTGTGGAGCTCAGAGTTCAGACCCCCCACTAATACAGTTAGTTATCCCATATCTCAGTGTTTACCAAACCAAGGTGCCTCCAGATGTTGCAAAACTACAACTCACAGCTAGCCTGGACAGCCTTTGGCTATCTTGTTGAGGGGGATAACATTGCATGTTAGGATAACCTTTTAAGAATACAGATAGAAGAGCAATGGAGGTGATAACTGGTAAAGGGGTGTGAGTGGCCTCCATGTGATGGGTTATAATTCCAGGTTGAGCCCTTGCGTCTATTGTATACCTATAAGACTACAAGTCATTCAGTTGTCTGTTTCCTCGTACCCGGTCTAGTTCAACACTGTATAGATGTATGGTGCTGTAAAAAAAAGTATTTGCCCCTTTCCTGATTTCTTATTTTGTTTTGCACATTTGTCACACTTAAAGGGGTACTCCTATGGAAACCTTTTTTTTTTCTTATTTTTTTTTTTTTTTTTTTAAATCAACAGAAAGTTAAACAGATTTGTAAATTACTTCTATTAAAAAATATAAATCCTTACAGTACTTTGACTGGGCTGTATACTACAGAGGAAATGTTTTTCTTTTTGGATCTCAGTGCTCTCTGCTGACCTCTGCTGTCCATTTTAGGAACTGGAAAAATCCCCATAGCAAACATATGCTGCTCTGGACAGTCCCTAAAATGGACAGCAGAGGTCAGCAGAGTGCACTTTGGTATTGACAGAAGAGAAATCCAAAAAGAAAAACATTTCCTCTGTGGTATACAGTCCCTAAAAAGTACTGGAAGGATTAAGATTTTTTCAATAGAAGTAATTTACAAATCTGTTTAACATTTTGGCACCAGTTCATTTAAAAAAAAAAAAAAAAAAAAAAGTTTTCCACGGGTGTACCCCATAAAATTTTTCTGATCATCCAACACAAATTGCAGTGATCATTGAATTTACTATGGAACAAAAAAAAGCTGTCCGCACCATCATAGCATTATGTGAAAAAAGTGATTGCGCCCCCCACCGCTTAAATAGAACCTGTCTGACAAACCTTCGAGACTCCAGCGAACAATAGTCATAATCCACAAATGGAGAAAATTTGGAACAATGGCAAACCTTCCCAGAAGTGGCTGGCCTACCAAAATTACCCCAAGAGCGTAATGAAGATTTATCCCGCAAAAATGGCTTTCAGGGCAGAGTTCTAAGGCGAAAACCAAAAAGAATATAAAGGCTTGTCTCACTTTTATAAAAAAAAACCCTCTTGTTCACACAGTGTAAACTGTGTGGAAAACACAGGCGCATTTTAATAATCTGGCGGACACAAGGACTGCTTGGAAATGTGCCGCCTCATAGATGGCAATGTGGTGACCTACGGTGATGGCGGGACCACGGGGTGTAGCGGTGTAGGTGGATCGGGCAAGATGGTATTAACCCCAGGGGCAAGGTGTTATTAACCCGTAATGTTTGTGACGCCAGAGAGGTTTTTGGGTATTGGGAACCACCCAATCGATATCTCCACTATCCCAATGGCTAGGCAGTGAAAATGAGAGTCCATAGCCAGGTTAAGGTTTAACAGAGGCTTTACTGAGGTCAGACAGGTGTTATTATCTTGATAGCTAGGCCAGAATCCCAGAGAGGTGGCCTGGAACACGGAAGGACCTTGCAGCTTGCTGGGACCAATTATACTTATAATAGACTTTAGATAGTTGACTTGAGGTTTGACTAGACTGTAGATGGTGACAGCAGACATAGACTTACTGGAATGACTGCAGATTTGAGGCCTTTCAGGTGCTGGATATTACAACTGAGATCTTTGATCTTGACTGTTCCTCAGCAGGGAGCACAAGAGAGTAGGATTGTGATGGCCGCCCCTTTATATAGAGGGAGTCTGAGCCAAAGCCCATTGGTCAAGCTGCGGGTCATGTGTTAAGCTGGTGCCCTCTGGGTAACATGTGATAGCATAAACATAACATGTGAAATTTCACAGGTCCTTTAGACATTTACTGGAGTCCTCCAAAGGTCCTTTATACTGACTATACATTGACAGACTGACTATAATCCTATTATTTAAATAACACTATAATAACAGCAGGGGAGACACTGCAGGAGAGGCTCAGTTTACCAAGGGACTTAACCTGACAGGGCATAAGTGTAGTGCAGGACCATGTCCTGTACTGGGACATCACAGCAAGGCACTTCCGAGCGTAAGCTGCAGAAAGAATAGACAAGTCTATTCATTCTGCAGATGCCGGAATCGGAAATTCCACCTTGTGCACAGTGCAGCAGAATCCCATTGAAATCAATAGGACTCTGCTGCAGCAGAATTCCGCACGGACATTCCGTCATGTTAGATTTAGGGGGCAATTACTTTTTAACATAGGGCCATGAAGGTTGAAAACGGCATTTTGTGTGAAACGTTTTAATGTAAAAAATGTGTAAAAAAATAAATAAGAAGGGGCAAATACTTTTTTTTTAAACAGGTTATAAATTCAGGTTGAGCCCTTGTGTCTATCGCAGTGTTACTCAAGAATGTGCCTCCAGCTGTTGCAAAACTACAACTCCCAGCATGCCTGGACAAAATAAATAATTAAAATAAATAAAATGAATAACTAAAATAAAATAAAAAAATGTATTAATTATTTAATAAAGTATTTTAAATAAGCAATGGAGGTAACTGGAGGGTCATAGCCCAATAGAGGGTCATAAATTTAAAGGGGTACTCCGCCCCTAGAATCTAATCTCCTATCCAAAGGATAGGGGATAAGATGTCTGATCGCGGGGGTCCAGCCACTGGAGACCCCCACGATCTCCCTGCTGAACCTGGCATTATTTTAGAGCATTGGGTGCAGCGCCAGAGGCTCGTGAAGTCACAGACGTGACAGCGGCTTGTGACTTCGCGGCCACGCCACCTCAATGCAAGTCTATGGGAGGGTGCGTGATGGCCGCCACGCCCCTCTCCCATAGACTTGCATTGAGGGGGCATGGCCGTGATGTCATGAGTCTCCGCATCGCCAGTCATCCGGCACAGAGTGGCGGGACCCCTGCGATCAGACATCTTATCACCTGTCCTTTGGATAGGGAATAAGATGTCTAGGGGCGGAGTACCCCTTTAAGTTTAGTACTTGTCTTTATCGCACAGTTTCCCAAGAATATGTCTCCAGCTGTTGCAAAACTACAACTCCCAGCATGCCCGGACAGCCAAAGGCTGTCCGGACATGCTGGGAGTTGTAGTTTTGCAACAGCTGGAGGCACGCTGGTTGGAAAACCATGGTCTATCGTATACTTGTAATATTACTAGTCATCCAGTGGTCTGGCTTTTCGTACCGGACACTGGTTTAGCTTAACACTGTATAGATCCAGAAATATAATAATATACAATATAACACAAAACTATATTATTAATTATTATTTAATATGTTTTTTTTTTTAAGCAATTATTGGGGCTCCAGACGTGACAGTCTCTTCGAGGTCGGGACATCTGGATGTCAGTTTCAAAGGTCCTTTAGTAGGGGCGGAATTAGAATCATTGAAGATGAAATATGGCGAGCTTATTTATAGGGTTCTATACTGGAAGGAGTCGGACCCTGCACATGTAAGTATTGTGTGAATAGCCCCACCAGGAGCCGTGATGGGTTATCAGTAGTGGGCGGTGACGGTCACATGATGACAATCACACAGCGCATGCTGATCACATGGGAGTGGCGCCTGAGCCTGCGCAGTCAGAGATCAGCGGAGATCTGTACTAGATACCCCCCACAGTTACCATGTGCCTGGAGTTTTCATATTGAACTATACTAGGGTCCTTACTCCTTCTACCCTCCATGTTTATTTTCTACTACGCACCTTGGGCCTCATTTACTATTTAGTTTCACTTTCAGTTTTGGTGAAAAAAAAAAGTATTTATTGATGCCCTACGCCAAAATTTGGCTCTTTTTCCAACCAATCTGTCACTTGCTGCTTATTTTCTGAAATGTGGGCACGGTTTTCAATTTTTTTTATTTTTATTTTTTACAGTCGGAGTCATTTATGACATTTTTCACCATGTTTTTGCCCTCTTTTCAGGCTGCGATTTTTCACTTTCAACCGAGAGGTTAAAAACCTTGGCGCACTTTGGCGCATTTCCGATGCGCCTAAGCTTATAAACATGTATATGATGGAAAAGTGAATTAAAATTTTCTATCAAAAGGGAAAAAATGGTAATCAAGGGACAATAAGGCCTTGAGTGTGTTTTGTTGGTTGATGGTCTAGTCACACGTACAGTGTTCGGCGCAGATGTGATGCGCAGGATTTTCTGCTGCAGATTTCAAGGTAAACTGAATGATTGAACACAGCTTGAAATCCAGCGCATCAAATCTGAGCAGAATACTGTCCATGTGAATAGATCTTAATAGTTTTTACAAGTAATTTACATAAAGTTTTAATGATAATGGAGGAAGATTTATCAAAACAGTATAGAGAAAAAGTTGCCCAGTTGCCCATAGCAACCAATCAGATTGCTTCTTTCATTTTTCATAGGTCCTTTTAACCTTTTAAAAATAAAAGCAGCGATCTGATTGGTTGCTATGGGCAACTGGTCAACCTTTCCTTTGGACAGGTTTTGATAAATCTCCCACATTGTGTATTCCTGGATCATTGATTTTGATACAGTGATTACTTTTTTAGCCATTGACCTTTGACATGCTGCTCTGGGTTGTCGGATAACCATCCCCCTCCCCTCCCCCCCCCCCCCTCCCTGCTTCTCAACAACTTGACTTGAGTTGGTAAATGTGACTAACAATATGCAAGTGTAAAATATATATATATATATATATATATATATATATATATATATATATATATATATATACATATATACACACCGCATATACTCGAGTATAAGCCGAGGCCCCTAATTTCACCCCAAAAACCCAGTTTTTGATTCGACTATAAGCCTAGGGTGGGAAATACATCATCCCCCCATGTCATCATCCAGACCCCCGTCATTAACACCCTCATCATCATCACCCTGTCATCATCCCCCCTTCATCATCATCACCTGTCATCATCCCCCCCTCATCATCACCCTGTCATCATCCCCCCTTCATCATCACCGCCTGTCATCATCCCCCCCTCATCATTACCCTGTCATCATCCCCCCTTCATCATTACCCTGTCATCATCCCCCCTGTCATCATCCAGACCCCCGTCATTAACACCCTCATCATCATCACCCTATCATCATCCCCCCTTCATCATCACCGCCTGTCATCATCCCCCCCTTCATCATTACCCTGTCATCATCCCCCCTTCATCATCACCGCCTGTCATCATCCCCCCTTCATCATTAATCTGTCATCATCCCCCCTGTCATCATCCAGACCCCCGTCATTAACACCCTCATCATCATCACCCTGTCATCATCCCCCCTTCATCATCACCGCCTGTCATCATCCCCCCCTTCATCATTACCCTGTCATCATCCCCCCTGTCATCATCCAGACCCCCGTCATTAACACCCCGTCATCATCACCCTGTCATCATCCCCCCTTCATCATCACCGCCTGTCATCATCCCCCCTTCATCATCACCGCCTGTCATCATCCCCCCTTCATCATCACCGCCTGTCATCATCACCCTGTCATCATCCCTCTGTCATCATCCCACCCCCCCTTCATCATCACCGCCTGTCATCATTACCCTGTCATCATCCCACCCCCACCCTTCATCATCACCGCCTGTCATCATTACCCTGTCGTCATCCCACCCCCACCCTTCATCATCACAGTTTGTCAATGTCTGATTACAGTGGTCTGCAACCTGCGGACCTCCAGATGTTCCCAAACTACAACTCCCAGCATGCCCGGACAGGCATCGGCTGTCCGGGCATGCTGGGAGTTGTAGTTTTGAAACATCTGGAGGTCCGCAGGTTGAAGACCACTGCGGCCTTTGTCATCATCCAGACCCCCCCACCCCCTTTAGTTTTGTACTAACCTCCCCTCGGCGGGACGTTAGGGTGAGCTGGTCCGGACCAGCTCACCCTAACGGGAGGGAAGGTGAGTACAAAACTAAAGGGGGTGGAGGGGTCTGGATGATGACGAAGGCCGCAGTGGTCTTCAACCTGCGGACCTCCAGATGTTTCAAAACTACAACTCCCAGCATGCCCGGACAGCCATCGGCTGTCCGGGCATGCTGGGAGTTGTAGTTTTGAAACATCTGGAGGTCCGCAGATTGAAGACCACTGAGGGTGGAGAGTTCACTCGAGTATAAGCCGAGGGGGGTGTTTTCAGCACGAAAAGTCGGCTTATACTCTAATACATATATATATATATATATATATATATATATATATATATTCTCAAACCATAAATTAACAATTATATGCTGGGGTCAAGTCCTGGGAAAATCCACTTAAGGGCTGGACGCCTGCTAATGGGAACAGTGTTCCAGCTGTGGAAAAAGTGCAGGAATTCCATTCCCATGCATTCCTGCAGGACCTGAACCCTGGATATATATGTCACATATCATAGCAGCTTGTATCATAGATCTATATAGTCATTAATGATTATAGCTATATTTAGAATATATACACATATATATATATATATATATATATATATATATATATATATATATATATATACTGTATATGCAGCGGAATAGCTCTTCTCATCATTTTTGCCAAGTTAAACAACATGATGTGTTAGCAACCTAAGGGGTATGTTTACATGGGCAAAAATCCTTTGATGTGGGAATAGTTCCAGTTTCCTCACGAACCACATGTTTCACGTATAAATTGCTGATGACTTATTCTGGTGATGAACTTTGATCTTGATGAATACCTTTTGCTATTTCTATGTTTTCATTGACTTTTTCTCATAATTGCTTTTTCCAGGTCTTGAATGTGAGTACATCCCAAAGCCAAGACACTCTGCGTGACTTAGAAGCATGGACGGTGTACTGTGTAAAGGTCCGAGCCTATGTGCCTGAATATAACAAATCTGGAGAGTTCAGCCCTGCGATCTGCAAGGAAACCACTAATAATGGTAAGCAGTGACTAAGGCTGGGTTCACACTACGGTTTGTAACTACGGTTCCCGTATACGGCTGGGAGGAGGGGTGGGCGGGGCTTAATCGCGGCGCCCGCACTCAGCCGTATAGGGGAACCGTATTTAATGCATGTCTATGAGCCGACCGGAGTGGACCGCAGCCTCCGGTCGGCTGTTTTTCGGCCGTATGCGGTTTCCCGACCGCAGGCAAAAACGTGGTCGACCGCGTTTTTGCCTACGGTCGGGAAACCGCATACGGCCGAAAAAATTCCCGCGGAATTTCCAGGCGGAATTCCGCGGTGTGAACTTTAACATTAGTGTGAACGGGTTTCCACGAGACCCGTTCACACTGCGGAATTTCAGCGGCGGACATTTCCGCCACTGAAAGTGTTCCGCGCAAAGAAAGAACATGTTCATTCATTGCGCGGATTCCGCGAGCACTGCATAGCCGTCAATGGTGACGGCTCAGTGCCCCGCGGCCCTAGCGCTGAAGTATCTTCGGCGGCGGCCGCCAGGCGGAAGCTCCGCTCGCAGAATTCATCCGCGAGAATTCCGTAGTGTGAACGGGGCCTTAAGGACGGAGGGTTTTTCAGTTTTTGTTTTTTCCTCATCACCTTATAAAAATAATAACCCTTTTAATTTTGCACCTAAAAATCCATATGATGGCTTATTTTTTGCGCCACCAATACTACTTTGTAATGAAATAAGTCATTTTACCCCAAAATCTACGGCGAAACGGAAATAAAAATCATTATTCGACAAAATGGAAGAAAAAATGTCATTTTGTAACTTTTGGGGGCTTCCGTTTCTACGCAGTAAATTTTTTGGTACAAATGACACCTTATCTTTATTCTGTAGGTCCATATGGTTAAAATGATCCCCTACTTATATAGGTTTGATTTTGTATTACTTACGAAAAAAATCATAACTACATGCAGGAAAATGTATACGTTTAAAATTGTCCTATTTTGACCCCCTATAACTTTTTTATTTTTCCATGTACGGGGCGGTAAGAGGGGATTTTCTTTGTGCCCTGATCTGAAGTTTATATCAGTACAATTTTTGTTTTGATCGGGTGGTTTAATTAACGATATATTTTTATAGTTCAGACATTTACGCACGCGGCGATACCACATATGTTTATTTTTATTTACACAGTTTTTTTTATTGGGAAAAGGGGGGTGATTCAAACTTTTATTAGGGAAGGGGTTGAATCCTCTTTATTAACTTTTTTTTTCCACTTTTTTTTGGAACGCGCAGGAGGCAGGTAAGGCACCCTCCTATTGCGTTCTGGCTGATCGGGACATCGCGATTTTACCGCGATCGTCCCGATCAGCCCGACTGAGCTGCCGGGAAGCTTTTACTTGCATTTTAGATGCGGCGTTACGCTTTGATCACCGCGTCTAAAGAGTTAATGCCGGACATCAGCCCGATCGGTGATGTCCGGCATTAGCCATGGGTCCTGGTTGCTTATAGCAACCGGGACCCACCGGGTATGATGCGCGCTCACCTGCTGAGCGCGCATCATACCTCAGGAGGCGCTTATGGACGTTTATAAACGTCCATATGCGTTAAGGGGTTAAAGGGGAACTCCGATGGAAACAAGTGGAAAACAAATGTTTTCAAATCAACTGGTGCCAGAAAGTTAACCAGATTTGTAAATTACTTCTATTTCAAAATCTGAAGCCTTCCAGTACTTATCCGCTGCTACTGATTTATTCTAGTTGGTATACACACCTGAACTCTTTATTTTATATTTGTATTTATTTTTATACCATTATTTTATTACCATATATACCTACCTTTGACATCTAACATATTCATTTATATTTGTTGAGCCCCTTTGCCCGATGCAAGGGCCCTGCTAGGGCAATAGGAGGCTAAGTCTTTTTTTTATATAATAAACTAGCTGAGTACCCGGTTTTTCCTTCCTAATCCTTGTTGTGGAGGAAAATCAACAGAGGAGGAAGCTTTTGACTTCATATCCCGTCTTCATATAATGTTGTCATATCCCAAGCCCATATTCCGTCCTCATATCCCGTCCTCCTATCCTGACCTCCTATCCCGTCCTCCTATCCCGACCTCTGTCCTCCTATCCTGACCTCCTATCCTGTCCTCCTATCCCGTCCTCCTATCCCGTCCACATATCCCATCCTCCTATCTCGACCTCCTATCCCGATCTCCTATCCCGACCTCCTATCCCATCCTCCTATCTCGACCTCCTATCCTGTCCTCATATCCCGTCCTCCTATCCGACCTCCTATCCTGACCTCCTATCCCGTTCTCCTTTTCCGTCCTCATATCTCGGCCTCCTATCTCGACCTCCTATCCAGACCTCCTATCCGGACCTCCTATTCCGACCTCATATCCCGTCCTCATATCCCGTCCTCCTATCTCGACCTCATATACCGTCCTCATATCCTGTCCTCATATACCAACCCGTAATATGTGTACCAGGTATTGAAATATCTGTACGGAAGTTATGTGGGAACATGCATTTCCCATAGATCTGCATGGGACTTTAAACAAAAACCCCAACCCTCACAAATGGGGGTAGTTAAGGGTTAAATTAACTATCCTATTTTAATTGGACATATAAGTAACATGTGACCAAGTATTATCGAAATATCTCCAGCCATTTGGAAGTTATGCAGTACCAACCCATAATATGTGTACCAGGTATTGAAATATCTCCAGCCGTTTGGAAGTTATGCAGTAACATATATTTCCCATAGACTTGTATGGGACTTTAAACAAAAACCCCGACCCTGGCAAATGGGGGTGAGTAAGGGTTAAATTACCTATTCTATGTTTGTTGTTTACATATAAGTAACATGTGTGCCAAGTTTCATGTTAATATCTTTAGCCGTTTGGACGTGATGCTGGAACATACATACAAATACACACACACACACACACACACACATGCATACACACATATATACACACATACATACATACATTGGCTCTCATTTACTATTGCAAACCCGACATGTTTTGTCAGTTTGTGCACCAGATTCTGTCGCATTGCACCAGAAATTCTGCCTGCACCAGATATTGCGCCAGAATTTGCGCCAGAATTGAAAAAACCCCAACAAACTCTCCTTTTTGCTAAGAAAACCCGAAAAGGGGCGTAATCACCTGGAAAAGGGGCGTGTTCCCGACATTTTCACAAAAACCCAACATATTTACTAAGGTATTCACAGAAAATGTGTTGGATTTCAGCTGAGGAAAACCCTAGAGATCAGAGCATGTGTAAAAAAAAAGCAAAATGTAGGGAAAGTGGAAAATGTAGAAAAACCTTAGTAAATACCATGGAAAATAAATTGTGGGGAATTAAAACCCACTAAGAAACCTACACAACACTCTTAGTAAATAAGGGCCATTGAGTTTTATATAGATAGATAGATAGATAGATAGATTGTTATTTTATTGCATTACTAGATCCATCTTCTATTATTTTCCTATGTACCTTTAAGGACTGGTTCATATAATACATTTTATATCCATTTCCTACATATTCCTGGCCTTTTTGGGTGAAGGCTTCACCAGTAACCTTGGGTACATATTCTGGACCTAAGTGAGCTACACACATTTTTTATCTTTTGTACTATCAGTAACACACTACGCCGCCGCCAGGGACTCAAATCATGCAGTGCCAGATGTGTCCTCCTGCTTAAGCCAGTACATGTCCAAGCCCGTCTGAAGTTTGCTAGAGAGCATTTGGATGATCCAGAAGAGTATTAAGAAAATGTCATATGGTCAGATGAAACCAAAGTAGAACTTTTTGGTAAAAACTCAACTTGTCGTGTTTGGAGGAGAAAGAAATAATTTTTTTTTCTACCTTAGATATTGCTCTGTTTTTCCTTTTCAGTCTTATTTAGATTCACAGACTGGGAAGGGGTGTTCACCAGCAGGCGTCACATAATCTGAAGCCATACAGGGGAGAACTTCCTCCTTCACTCACAGCCTGGAGCAGTTCAGTGTGAGATGAGCTATGATTGGCTAAGGCTGCACACACCCCCTTCAGCACTCCAAGCTGCATTTCCTGATTTTGGACTTTTGCCAGGCCAGCTGTAGTCCAAAGTCTGTGCAAGAGATGGGAGGGAAATGTGCTCTGGACAAGTAGGGAGACACCTAGTGGCAGCTTTTTTTAAACACAAATAAAACATTTTTTTTTTAAACAAAGCACATTAGAAATATTTTTCATTTGCCATAAGGAGTGAAATAGCAAAAACTAGATTTAATGACAGTGCCCATTTTAACACTTCAAATTGCCTACAGATGGGTGGAACTGGGTGGATGGAGGCTCCTAGAGGGTGGAGTCCACTGGGAAATTGCTTATTCAGCAGTCCATTTAATTTAGCCCTAAATGGTAACAATGTTTTAACAAGTCATATACTATTACCGAGTCAAACAAAAGCAAACTGTCTAATGTCCAGTCTGATTTTTGTGCACACACAGAGTCCAGAAAGCCTTCAGCTCCCATCAATGTCACCATGGAATCCTTCAACTTCAGGAATACTTTACGTTGGAAGAAACCAGATGATCTGGAGGGTGACGTGATATACATTGTGGAATATAAAATGTACGTAACATTGCTATTTTATGCTTTTTTTTTTAACAACTGTTTTTTAAATACATTTTTTCACAAAAACAACAAATACAAGGAAATAAGGCATGTGCAGCATCAGAAGAATAGTGGGGGCTCTACATCATAATAGAATAGTGGGGGCTCTACATCATAGAAGAATAGTGGGGGCTCTACATCATAGAAGAATAGTGGGGAGCTCTACATCATAGAAGAATAATGGGGGCTCTACATCATAGAAGAATAGTGGGGGCTCTACATCATAATAGAATAGATGGGGCTCTACATCATAGAAGAATAGTGGGGGCTCTACATCATAGAAGAATAGTGGGGAGCTCTACATCATAGAAGAATAATGGGGGCTCTACATCATAGAAGAATAGTGGAGGCTCTACATCATAGAAGAATAGTGGGGGCTCTACATCATAGAAGAATAGTGGGGAGCTCTACATCATAGAAGAATAATGGGGGCTCTACATAATAGAAGAATAGTGGGGGCTCTACATCATAGAAGAATAATGGGGGCTCTACATCATAGAAGAATAGTGGGGGCTCTACATCATAGAAGAATAGTGGGGGCTCTACATCATAGAAGAATAGTGGGGGCTCTACATCATAGAAGAATAGTGGGGGCTCTATATCATAGAAGAATAGTGGGGGCTCTACATCATAGAAGAATAGTGGGGGCTCTACATCATAGAAGAATAGTGGGGGCTCTACATCATAGAAGAATAATGGGGGCTCTACATCATAGAAGAATAGTGGGGGCTCTACATCATAGAAGAATAGTGGGGGCTCTACATCATAGAAGAATAGTGGGGGCTCTACATCATAGAAGAATAGTGTGGGCTCTACATCATAGAAGAATAGTGGGGGCTCTACATCATAGAAGAATAGTGGGGGCTCTACATCATAGAAGAATAGTGGGGGCTCTACATCATAGAAGAATAGTGGGGGCTCTACATCATAGAAGAATAGTGGGAGCTCTACATCATAGAAGAATAGTGGAGGCTCTACATCATAGAAGAATAGTGTGGGCTCTACATCATAGAAGAATAGTGGGGGCTCTACATCATAGAAGAATAGTGTGGGCTCTACATCATAGAAGAATAGTGGGGGCTCTACATCATAGAAGAATAGTGGGGGCTCTACATCATAGAAGAATAGTGGGGGCTCTACATCATAGAAGAATAGTGGGGGCTCTACATCATAGAAGAATAGTGGGGGCTCTACATCATAGAAGAATAGTGGGGGCTCTACATCATAGAAGAATAGTGGGGGCTCTACATCATAGAAGAATAGTGGGGGCTCTACATCATAGAAGAATAGTGGGGGCTCTACATCATAGAAGAATAGTGGGGGCTCTACATCATAGAAGAATAGTGGGGGCTCTACATCATAGAAGAATAGTGGGGGCTCTACATCATAGAAGAATAGTGGGGGCTCTACATCATAGAAGAATAGTGGGGGCTCTACATCATAGAAGAATAGTGGGAGCTCTACATCATAGAAGAATAGTGGAGGCTCTACATCATAGAAGAATAGTGGGGGCTCTACATCATAGAAGAATAGTGGGGGCTCTACATCATAGAAGAATAGTGTGGGCTCTACATCATAGAAGAATAGTGGGGGCTCTACATCATAGAAGAATAGTGGGGGCTCTACATCATAGAAGAATAGTGTGGGCTCTACATCATAGAAGAATAGTGGGGGCTCTACATCATAGAAGAATAGTGGGGGCTCTACATCATAGAAGAATAGTGGGGGCTCTACATCATAGAAGAATAGTGGGGGCTGTACATCATAGAAGAATAGTGGGGGCTCTACATCATAGAAGAATAGTGGGGGCTCTACATCATAGAAGAATAGTGGGGGCTGTACATCATAGAAGAATAGTGGGGGCTCTACATCATAGAAGAATAGTGGGGGCTCTACATCATAGAAGAATAGTGGGGGCTCTACATCATAGAAGAATAGTGGGGGCTCTACATCATAGAAGAATAGTGGGGGCTCTACATCATAGAAGAATAGTAGGGGCTCTACATCATAGAATAGTGGGGCTCTACATCATAGAAGAATAGTGGGGGCTCTACATCATAGAAGAATAGTGGGGGCTCTACATCATAGAAGAATAGTGGGGGCTTTACATCAAAGAAGAATAGTGGGGCTCTACATCATAGAAGAATAGTGGGGCTCTACATCATAGAAGAATAGTGGGGGCTGTACATCATAGAAGAATAGTGGGGGCTCTACATCATAGAAGAATAGTGTGGGCTCTACATCATAGAAGAATAGTGGGGGCTCTACATCATAGAAGAATAGTGGGGGCTCTACATCATAGAAGAATAGTGGAGGCTCTACATCATAGAAGAATAGTGGGGGCTCTACATCATAGAATAGTGGGGCTCTACATCATAGAAGAATAGTGGGGGCTCTACATCATAGAAGAATAGTGGGGGCTCTACATCATAGAATAATAGTGGGGGCTCTACATCATAGAAGAATAGTGGGGGCTTTACATCATAGAAGAATAGTGGGCGCTCTACATCATAGAAGAATAGTGGGGCTCTACATCATAGAAGAATAGTGGGGGCTCTACATCATAGAAGAATAGTGGGGGCTCTACATCATAGAAGAATAGTGGGGGCTCTACATCATAGAAGAATAGTGGGGGCTCTACATCATAGAAGAATAGTGGGGGCTCTACATCATAGAAGAATAGTGGGGGCTCTACATCATAGAAGAATAGTGGGGGCTCTACATCATAGAAGAATAGTGGGGGGCTCTACATCATAGAAGAATAGTGGGGGCTCTACATCATAGAAGAATAGTGGAGGCTCTACATCATAGAAGAATAGTGGGGGCTCTACATCATAGAAGAATAGTGGGGGCTCTACATCATAGAAGAATAGTGGGGGCTCTACATCATAGAAGAATAGTGGGGCTCTACATCATAGAAGAATAGTGGGGGCTCTACATCATAGAAGAATAGTGGAAGCTCTACATCATAGAAGAATAGTGGGGGCTCTACATCATAGAAGAATAGTGGGGGCTCTACATCATAGAAGAATAGTGGGGGGCTCTACATCATAGAAGAATAGTGGGGGCTCTACATCATAGAAGAATAGTGGGGGCTCTAAATCATAGAAGAATAGTGGGGGCTCTACATCAAAGAAGAATAGTGGGGGCTCTACATCATAGAAGAATAGTGGGGGCTCTACATCATAGAAGAATAGTGGGGGCTCTACATCATAGAAGAATAGTGGGGGCTCTACATCATAGAAGAATAGTGGGGGCTCTACATCACAGAAGAATAGTGGGGGCTCTACATCATAGAAGAATAGTGGGGGCTCTACATCATAGAAGAATAGTGGGGGCTCTACATCATAGAAGAATAGTGGGGGCTCTACATCATAGAAGAATAGTGGGGGCTCTACATCATAGAAGAATAGTGGGGGCTCTACATCATAGAAGAATAGTGGGGGCTCTACATCATAGAAGAATAGTGGGGGCTCTACATCATAGAAGAATAGTGGGGGCTCTACATCATAGACGAATAGTGGGGGCTCTACATCATAGAAGAATAGTGGGGGCTCTACATCATAGAAGAATAGTGGGGGCTCTACATCATAGAAGAATAGTGGGGGCTCTACATCATAGAAGAATAGTGGGGGCTCTACATCATAGAAGAATAGTGGGGGCTCTACATCATAGAAGAATAGTGGAGGGCTCTACATCATAGAAGAATAGTGGGGGCTCTACATCATAATAGAATAGTTGGGGCTCTACATCATAGAAGAATAGTGGGGGTTCTACATCATAGAAGAATAGTGGGGGCTCTACATCATAGAAGAATAGTGGGGGCTCTACATCATAGAAGAATAGTGGGTGCTCTACATCATAGAAGAATAGTGGGGGCTCTACATCATAGAAGAATAGTGGGGGCTCTACATCATAGAAGAATAGTGGGGGCTCTACATCATAGAAGAATAGTGGGGGCTCTACATCATAGAAGAATAGTGGAGGCTCTACATCATAGAATAATAGTGGAGGCTCTACATCATAGAAGAATAGTGGGGGCTCTACATCATAGAATAGTGGGGCTCTACATCATAGAAGAATAGTGGGGGCTCTACATCATAGAAGAATAGTGGGGGCTCTACATCATAGAAGAATAGTGGGGGCTCTACATCATAGAAGAATAGTGGAGGCTCTACATCATAGAAGAATAGTGGGGGCTCTACATCATAGAAGATTAGTGGAGGCTCTACATCATAGAAGAATAGTGGGGGCTCTACATCATAGAAGAATAGTGGGGGCTGTACATCATAGAAGAATAGTGGGGGCTCTACATCATAATAGAATAGTGGGAGCTGTACATCATAGAAGAATAGTGGGGGCTCTACATCACAGAAGAATAGTGGGAGCTCTACATCATAGAAGAATAGTGGGGGCTCTACATCATAGAAGAATAGTGGGAGCTCTACATCATAGAAGAATAGTGGGGGCTCTACATCATAGAATAGTGGGGGCTCTACATCATAGAAGAATAGTGGGGGCTCTACATCATAGAAGAATAGTGGGGGCTCTACATCATAGAAGAATAGTGGGGGCTCTACATCATAGAAGAATAGTGGGGGCTCTACATCATAGAAGAATAGTGGGGGCTCTACATCATAGAAGAATAGTGGGGGCTCTACATCATAGAAGAATAGTGGAGGCTCTACATCATAGAAGAATAGTGGGGGCTCTACATCATAGAAGAATAGTGGGGGCTCTACATCATAGAAGAATAGTGGGGGCTCTACATCATAGAAGAATAGTGGGGGCTCTACATCATAGAAGAATAGTGGGGGCTCTACATCATAGAAGAATAGTGGAGGCTCTACATCATAGAAGAATAGTGGGGGCTCTACATCATAGAAGAATAGTGGGGGCTCTACATCATAGAAGAATAGTGGGGGCTCTACATCATAGAAGAATAGTGGGGGCTCTACATCATAGAAGAATAGTGGGGGCTCTACATCATAGAAGAATAGTGGAGGCTCTACATCATAGAAGAATAGTGGAGGCTCTACATCATAGAAGAATAGTGGGGGCTCTACATCATAGAATAGTGGGGCTCTACATCATAGAAGAATAGTGGGGGCTCTACATCATAGAAGAATAGTGGGGGCTCTACATCATAGAAGAATAGTGGGGGCTCTACATCATAGAAGAATAATGGAGGCTCTACATCATAGAAGAATAGTGGGGGCTCTACATCATAGAAGAATAGTGGAGGCTCTACATCATAGAAGAATAGTGGGGGCTCTACATCATAGAAGAATAGTGGGGCTGTACATCATAGAAGAATAGTGGGGGCTCTACATCATAGAAGAATAGTGGGAGCTCGTACATCATAGAAGAATAGTGGGGGCTCTACATCATAGAAGAATAGTGGGAGCTCTACATCATAGAAGAATAGTGGAGGCTCTACATCATAGAATAGTGGGGGCTCTACATCATAGAAGAATAGTGGGGGCTCTACATCATAGAAGAATAGTGGGGGCTCTACATCATAGAAGAATAGTGGGGGCTCTACATCATAGAAGAATAGTGGGGGCTCTACATCATAGAAGAATAGTGGGGGGCTCTACATCATAGAAGAATAGTGGGGGCTCTACATCATAGAAGAATAGTGGAGGCTCTACATCATAGAAGAATAGTGGGGGCTCTACATCATAGAAGAATAGTGGGGGCTCTACATCATAGAAGAATAGTGGGGGCTCTACATCATAGAAGAATAGTGGGGGCTCTACATCATAGAAGAATAGTGGGGGCTCTACATCATAGAAGAATAGTGGGGGCTCTACATCATAGAAGAATAGTGGGGGCTCTACATCATAGAAGAATAGTGGGGGCTCTACATCATAGAAGAATAGTGGGGGCTCTACATCATAGAAGAATAGTGGGGGCTCTACATCATAGAAGAATAGTGGGGGCTCTACATCATAGAAGAATAGTGGGGGCTCTACATCATAGAAGAATAGTGGGGGCTCTACATCATAGAAGAATAGTGGGGGCTCTACATCATAGAAGAATAGTGGGGGCTCTACATCATAGAAGAATAGTGGGGGCTCTACATCATAGAAGAATAGTGGGGGCTCTACATCATAGAAGAATAGTGGGGGCTCTACATCATAGAAGAATAGTGGGGGCTCTACATCATAGAAGAATAGTGGGGGCTCTACATCATAGAAGAATAGTGGGGGCTCTACATCATAGAAGAATAGTGGGGGCTCTACATCATAGAAGAATAGTGGGGGCTCTACATCATAGAAGAATAGTGGGGGCTCTACATCATAGAAGAATAGTGGGGGCTCTACATCATAGAAGAATAGTGGGGGCTCTACATCATAGAAGAATAGTGGGGGCTCTACATCATAGAAGAATAGTGGGGCTCTACATCATAGAAGAATAGTGGGGGCTCTACATCATAGAAGAATAGTGGGGGCTCTACATCATAGAAGAATAGTGGGGGCTCTACATCATAGAAGAATAGTGGGGGCTCTACATCATAGAAGAATAGTGGGGGCTCTACATCATAGAAGAATAGTGGGGGCTCTACATCATAGAAGAATAGTGGGGGCTCTACATCATAGAAGAATAGTGGGGGCTCTACATCATAGAAGAATAGTGGGGGCTCTACATCATAGAAGAATAGTGGGGGCTCTACATCATAGAAGAATAGTGGAGGGCTCTACATCATAGAAGAATAGTGGGGGCTCTACATCATAGAAGAATAGTGGGGGCTCTACATCATAGAAGAATAGTGGGGCTCTACATCATAGAAGAATAGTGGGGCTCTACATCATAGAAGAATAGTGGGGGCTCTACATCATAGAAGAATAGTGGGGGCTCTACATCATAGAAGAATAGTGGGGGCTCTACATCATAGAAGAATAGTGGAGGCTCTACATCATAGAAGAATAGTGGGGGCTCTACATCATAGAAGAATAGTGGAGGCTCTACATCATAGAAGAATAGTGGGGGCTCTACATCATAGAAGAATAGTGGGGGCTCTACATCATAGAAGAATAGTGGGGGCTCTACATCATAGAAGAATAGTGGGAGGCTCTACATCATAGAAGAATAGTGGGGGCTCTACATCATAGAAGAATAGTGGAGCTCTACATCATAGAAGAATAGTGGGGGCTCTACATCATAGAAGAATAGTGGGAGCTCTACATCATAGAAGAATAGTGGAGGCTCTACATCATAGAATAGTGGGGGCTCTACATCATAGAAGAATAGTGGGGGCTCTACATCATAGAAGAATAGTGGAGGCTCTACATCATAGAAGAATAGTGGGGGCTCTACATCAATAGAAGTATAGTGGGGGCTCTACATCATAGAAGAATAGTGGGGGGCTCTACATCATAGAAGAATAGTG